>NC_133123.1:225191771-225500056 GCF_033568475.1 Henckelia pumila | reverse complement strand
ATGCCAAACTCGACTTCCCTAGCAGGAGGAAAACCCGGAATCTCATCAGGAAACACATCTGGAAATTCATCCACAACAGGAATGCTCTCTATCCCAATACTCTCAGCGGACAAATCAACTGCATAGATAAGGTAGCCTTTCCCGCCAGACTCTAGAGCTCGACAGGCTCTCAAAGCTGATACCAAAGGCATCGGGGGTCGCGCTCCCTCACCATAGAAAAACCAACTCTCACTCCCTTCCGGATGAAAGCGTACTAATCTCTGATAGCAGTCCACTGAAGCTCGATAGGTAGTCAGCACATCTATTCCCAGAATGCAATCAAAGTCGTCCATCGCCAGGATCATGAGATTCGCCAACAGAACGTTCCCTTCGAACTCTAAAGGGCAACCCATCACTAGACGCTTAGCCAAAGCAGATTGGCCCGTCGGAGTAGAAACAGACATCACTACGTCTAGTGCAATGCATGGTAACTTATGCCTCTTAACAAAACGTGCAGAAATGAAGGAATGAGATGCACCAGTGTCAATAAGTACAAGAGCAAGTATACCATAAAGCATAAATGTACCTGCGATGACTTTCGCATTCTCCTCCACAGCCTGATCATGTCTCAGGGCAAACACCTGGCCAGAAGCTCGTGGCCTCAAATGAGAACTCCCAGCAGACTGTCCCTGCGACCTCTGCTGAACGGTGGCCTGAGAACCCGATCCTGAACCAGAACCAGAACCGCCTCCCCCAGACTGTGGACAGTCCCTCCGGATATAACCAGTCTCTCCACAACGGAAACAAGCTCCAGAAGCTCTGCGGCACTTGTCGGATGGATGGTTCTTCCCACAGTGATCACACTTCTCCTTCTTACCGTAATGGACAACACCTCCTGAACCAGAGGAAGAAGTAGACCCGGACTTCTTGAATGACTGGGCACGGGGGGCCAAATAACTAGCAGGCCTCGACTGAGAAAAAGACCTGTTCCGCCGAATGCTGTCCTCTGCCTGATGACAACGGCTCACCAAACCCTCGTAGGACATGTCGTCGCCAACCGCCACACGGTCATGGATCTCAGGGTTAAGGCCCTGAAGAAACAGATTATACTTCATCTCTGAGCTATCAGCAATCTCGGGGCAATAGGATAGCAGATCAAAGAACCTCTGCTGATACTCATCGATAGACATGGTTCCCTGTCGCAGACTCAGTAGCTCGCCTGCCTTCGACTGTCGGAGTGCAGGAGGAAAATACCGCTTTTGGAAAGCTGTGCGGAACTCGGCCCAGGTGGCCACTCCTCTCGCCGTAACAAAAGGTGCAGAAGTAAACCTCCACCACCTGCGCGCACGCCCATCCAGAAGATAGCCAAGGGTCTCCACCTTCTGCTCATCGGTGCATTGGAAAGTCTGAAAAGTCGTCTCCATGCGGTCTAACCAGTTCTCCGCATCCTCCGGAGACTCACCTCCAACTAAGGGCTTAGGACCCATAGCTAAGAATCGACGCACAGTGAAACGCTCGTCGTCATGGTGACGATGACGCCGTTCTCGACGAGGATCCCGGTCGGCATCACCCCAACGCCCACCAACACTGCCATGAGAACTCTGGTCGTCACGATTTGACATCTACAAAAATACCTCAAGATGAGACTAAATCTCAAGAAATCTTTTGCATGCTCTGATACCATAAATGTAGTGACCCTTACCCAGATCACCTACTAAATAGAACTTAGGCATGCAATTAACTTAATTAAACAGATATCAGAATAAAACTGCGGAATCCAATAACAATATACAATCCCAAGTAAAGGAATCTGTAATTATCCAATAATATACAACCAAATCGAATAGCTGTATAAACCCAAAACAACAGTAATAAAGCCTAAACGATACTCCAGCTGGCCAACCACTGACTAGCCCCTCCTGGATCCACCCTCCTCGTCCAATCGCAAACCTGCCCCATGGAATAGGGTGTCCAGAAAATACAGAGTACGAGACGTGAGCATACAACGCTCAGTGCGAGAGTATGAGTATACATGCATGCAAAGTGAACTCCCTATAGACTCGAGGTCAAGGATCAGATAACAGAGACAGACCGGGCCCTGGTATGTAGCACGCTGTGCCGTCGCTTCAGGAGGTGGCTCCCATACCGAGATAACTGTGGATACGCCGGACCCAAATCGATGGAAGTCCATCCACTAACAGGATAGGGTACAACCCTACTAACAGACATCTCGAAGGAGATACAGCAAGATGCAAATGAATGCAGCATAATATCATGACATATAAATCATGCAGTCACATAATACATGCATACTCAGTCAGGATATCTCGAACAGTACTTTCGTACCTCAAATACCAGGTAGGCACTACCAGCTCTAAGTCCAAGCCTAAAGTCCGCCTACACAGCGAAATGATACTACTATCATTATAGCGCCCTAAAAGCCTTAACTAAGCTATAGCATACTCCTAAATATTTTTAGGAGCTCAAAGCTATACCTGCGTCCGTCGTTAGCCCTTTGATGTCGATGCCTCCAGAACTTGGGCACAACTCCGCTACGACTATCGAACGTCTAGACGACTCCCGGTTCAAGCCTAGGAAGGCTAGAACAACTCGAATATGACTAGAAATAGAGAGGAAATCCGGAATTGGCAAGGAGAAATGAAGCCTCGGCCTTCTATTTATAGACAACGATCGGAGCCTCCAATCCTCGATCGGAACGTCCGAACTTCGATCGGAACGTCCGATCCTGCCATCGGAGCTTCCGAAGATCCTGATCTGCCACGTGTCAAAATATCACTTGTTGACTCCAGATAGGGGTGATCGGAGCCTCCGGTCCTGATCGGAGCTTTCGATCCAGCCACACGTCATGGATGACGTAATATCATCGGTGCCTCCGATCCTCATCGGAGCTTCCGATCCCGATCGGAGCTTTCGATCGTCCCTTCGGAGCTTCCGATCCGTCCAATCCCCAATTTATTTAATTAGCATTAATCCTTTAATTACTCAATTAGGGTTCGGGCTACTACACACAAAGTACGAGACGTGAGCATAAAATGCTCAGCACGAGAGTATGAGTATACCGTATTATATAAATACATGAATGCAAGTGTACCGCCTACTGAAACTAATGCCAAGGATCAGATAACAAATACAGACCGGACCCTGGTATGTAGCACGCTTTGCCGTCGCTTCAGAAGGTGGCTCCCATACCAAAATACCAGTGGATACTCCGGACCCAAATCGATGGAAGTCCATCCACTAAGAGGATAGGGCAAAACCCTACTACCAGACATCTCAAAAGAGATTGCTCAATATGCAAATGCATGAAGCATAAAATCATGTCATATAAATCATGCAATCACATAATACATGAATACTGAGTTAGGATATCTCGAACAGTACTTTCGTACCTCACTACTAGGCAAGCTCTACCAGCTCTAGGTCCACGCCTATAGTCCGCACTACACAGCGAAATGATACTAATATCATTATATTAATCCAAAAGTTTTAACTAAGCTATTGCATACTCCTAAATATTTTTAGGAAGCAAAAGCTATACCTGCGTCCGTCGTCAGCCCTTTGATGTCGATGCCCCTAGAACTTGGGCACAACTCTACTGCGACTCCCGAACGCCTTGCTGATGAAACTTAAAATTTGTAATTATTTATATGTTAAAAATGTGTTTTAAAATTAAAGTTTCATTAAAATTTTGAAGTAGTATTATTTTAGTGTTATGTGTTTATATTTAAATATTTTACTAAAAATGTTGTATTTTATGTTTTGTGCAGGTTTGGTAAAAATAAAATTACTCAAGCTACAAAGGTCATATTGGAGTAATCTCAAACCCTGTAGAATCACAAAATAGGCATCTTCAACTTTGTAGAAGACAAGAAATTCCAAAAACCTCATTAAGATGATCAAAATAATCAAACATCAAAATGGAGACAGATTTACTTTTACTATGACCAGCTTGGAGTAAAAATATCATAAGTATTTCATCTTTTATCCAAAAGAGGTGAATTATATCTCAAAACACATCTACAGACAAAGGGCTACGTGTTATATGTTTTTTGCAAAAGCCAAATCGGAAGTCTAAGACATCAAACATGCCAATTAAAGTTGGGTCATGGTATTAACATTCAAGGAGACAAGCACCCACCAACGTTACTATTCCACATTTAATGAGTCTTTGACTCTTGCTCTCATTTGGCCTATAAATAGATGTGTTGTATAAGCTTTGTAGTGTGCAAAAGTGTAGAGAAATTCCTCAATTGTAAAATAAATATTGTGTGTGTAAGAATAAGAGTTTGAGTGTGCATATTTCTCCAAGTTTAAGTATGAAATTTCTTTTATCCTTACTCTTGAGTCTTATGTTCATGGCAAACTAAATCCTTTTATGTCAAGGTGAAAAGGTTTCATTGTTGGTCAAGTAAGATTGTTTATATTTTGTATATTCTTTCCTTTTCTATTTTTATTTTGTTTTACTAATTGATCTTTATTTGTAGGTATAATTTGGATAATTTATTGTTATCTATTTACATCAAATAATTGGTACCTTAAATGTGGCTATAAATATATGTATTAATTTATAATAAAGTCATATATATTATTTAGACAATAGCGTGGCTCTGCCGGTTGTTCTAAATAATATATTGTAATTTGATCTAACATTTACTTTTCCGCAACTAACATTTACTTTCTCGCATCTAACATTTACTTTTCCGCAACTAACATTTACTTTCTCGCATCTAACATTTACTTTCTCGCAATTAACATTTACTTTCTTGCATCTAACATAAAACAAAAGTCGTATATTTTATTTAGACGATAGCGTGGCTCTGCCGGCTGTTCTAAATGAAATATGGTGATTTGATCTAACATTTAATTTTATGTCAATTTATATTTATGCACTTATATATATATTATGGGTACCATATATTAATTATCGGTTAATCTGATATTAATATAGTGGGAACTATATTATATGATATATTTATTTAAATATTTAATTGTTCTTTTATGTTTATATTTATGCATCTATATATATATTATGGGTACCATGTATTAAATATCGGTTAATCTGATATTAATATAGTTAGAACTATATTATATGATATATTTGTTTAAATATTTCATTGTTTTTTTATGTTTATTCTTATTTTAGTTTCTTTTATTTATTTTTGTTAAGCAATCTTAAATAAACCAACAATGAACCTTTGAAACTTTGAAAATTTTATAATTTGTGTATTTGAAGTTTTATAATAATATTTCCATCTATAATATATCATTGCTAAAATTAAACTTACAACATCCTCTCCGTGGATCGATCTCGTACTCACGAGTATATTACTTGCAGATAACCTACACTTGGGTGAATTACAATTTAAGTTGTAGCAAGTTTTTGGCGCCGTTGACGGGGAGGTATAAATTAAGTTTAATTTTTGTTATTTATGTAAATAGTATGTTGTTTTTAATTGTATTATTGTTTGGAGTCGTAAACAAAGTGGTAGACTTGTTCGAGTATCTGAAAATATTTTAAACATGGAGTATAATTCTAATAATCAAGATGATGATGATGATGATAATAATAATAATAATAATAATAATAATAATAATAATAATAATAATAATAATAATAATAATAATAATAATAATAATAATAATAATAATAATAATAATAATAATAATCAAGAACATGAACAACCAAGAACACTTAGGCACCATATGAATCCAATAAGAACTAGTACACCATCTTGTTTAGTTTTTCCTCCTGATGCGTCTAATTTCAATTTTAAACCTCAAATTATTCAACTTTTACCAAATTTTCATGGCCTAGATTCTGAAAATCCATATTTGCATTTAAGAGAATTTGAGGAGGTTTGCAACATTTATAATGATCAAAATTGTAGCATGGATATTATTCGATTAAAACTTTTCCCTTTTTCCTTAAAAGATAAAGCTAAAACATGGTTGCAAAATTTGAGATCAAGTTCAATA
This sequence comes from Henckelia pumila, assembly GCF_033568475.1. Taxonomy (NCBI): domain Eukaryota; kingdom Viridiplantae; phylum Streptophyta; class Magnoliopsida; order Lamiales; family Gesneriaceae; genus Henckelia; species Henckelia pumila. The sequence goes on along the minus strand of NC_133123.1, from coordinate 225,494,080 downwards.
AGATCATGGGAAGAAGTGCAACAATTTCTAAAAACGTTTTTCCCTTCCCATAGAACAAACTCTTTTAAAAGACAAATTACAACTTTTTTTCAAAAACAAGGGAAAATATTTTATCAATGTTGGGATAGATATAAAGAGTTACTTAATACATGCCCACATTATGGTTTTGAAATATGGAGGATAGTTTCTCAATTTTATGAAGGTTTAATACCTAAAGATAGGCAAATTATAGAATTCATGTGTAATGCAAGTTTTGAAGATAAAAACCCAAATGAGGCTATGAAATATTTGAAGTCATTAGCAGAAAATGCTCAAAATTGGAATAATATAGGCTCAATTGGACCACCAAGTAAAACCAATAATTCAACAAATGAGGTTGGTATTTATCATCTTAAAGATGATGTAGATATTCAAGCCAAACTTGCATCTTTAGCAAGAAAAATTGAGTCATTAGAAATGAAAAGGAGTGATCAATTAAAAAGTGTTCAAGAAATTATTTGTCATATATGTGATACACATGATCATCTTACAAAAAAAATTGTCCTACTTTGCCTTCATTTAAAGAATGTTTCCATGAACAAGCCAATTATGTTAACAATTTTAAAAAACCAACATTAGATTCTTTTTCACAAACATATAATCCTGGTTGGAGAAATCATCCTAATTTTAGTTGGAGGAATGATAATTATGCACAACCTTCACAGCAACATTTTCAAAATAACCAAAATCATCAAGGTTATGCTCCTTATATCCCACCTCCAAGAAAACATTTTGAAGATGAAATTCATGCATACATTCAAAAGCAAGAGTCTATCAATATCAAAACATTCAATCTATGAATGATTTGAAAGAAACTCTTGCAAAATTTGCATCTGCACTTAATATTCATGAAAAAAGAAAATTTTCATCCCAACCACAACCTAATCCTAAAATTCAAAATCAAGATAAATTTGATCAAGTAAAATCTGTTATTACTCTTAGAAGTGGAAAAATAGTTAATGATCCATATAGTGATGAAAACAAAGATCAATTAAGCTCAAAGAGTAAAGATGAAAATCTTGATACTTTCGAGAAAAATGATACTTTGAGTCCTAAAAATAATAAAGTTGATGATAAAGTAATAAGTGAGTCAAATAAGCCTATTCCTTTTCCACATGCATTAGTAAACAATAAAAAACAAAAAAATGATTCTGATATTTATGAATTTTTTAAACAAGTAAAAATAAATATTCCATTATTAGATGCTATTAAACAAGTACCTTCTTATGCAAAGTTTTTAAAAGATTTATGTATTGTGAAAAGACAATTGCATGTAAAGAAGAAAGCATTCTTAACTGAACAAGTAAGTTATATTTTTCAAAATAATTCTACTTTGAAATATAAAGATCCTGGTTGTCCAACAATTTCATGTATTATTGGAAAAAATAAAATTAAAAAAGCTTTGTTAGATTTGGGAGCAAGTGTGAATTTACTTCCTTATTCAGTTTATGAAAAACTTAAGTTGGGAGATTTAAAACCCACATCTGTTACTCTTCTACTAGCCGATATGATGTGAATCTTATGTATGAAAGACAACACGACTACAACGAATCACACCTCAATTCTATAACAAAAGAATTCAAAGAGTTTGTCCCGACTTTGAAATAAGTAACAGATTTTGGAATCTCCACCTCTAGTTGAACCTGTAACTAGTAACAGAGAATTCACGATAGAAAACAATCAAAGATTCAATTAGACCTTCAAAGGAACCTGTCTTTGACAACCCAATTGAAAATCGATTGACAAACGCCACAAAGCTATGAAACTTTGATAAGTTTGATTTTGGATAAAGCAAAAGCTTTGATAAAATTCTAGAGAGAATTTTGTATTGAATAATCAATAATCAGAAATCTTAATTTTTTATTAATAATGAATATTGTAGTATTTATATTATAACCCAAAATATTGAAAGATAACGCACAATAAATCAAAAAGATATCAAAGATATCTCCTAAAGTTTCCTAGTAGGAATAAAAGACTTTAAAAATAGCATAAAATATCAAAATATGCATAATATCTTGCACACACACGAACATCTTTGGTGTGTGTAAAATACGTCGGGGCGGGCGCGCTGCAGTTGCACAGGACACGGCGCGGGCGCGCGAGAAAATAGCGCGGGTGCGTCGATAGTTCGCAAAATTCATAGGACACGGCGCGGGCGCGCCGTTGGTTCGAAAAAAACAAGCGCGGGCGCGCGATCTCCAGGCACAGGCGCGCTGTAGCTTCGACCTTGGTCTTCAATTTCTTCACTTTCTTGAACTCCTTTGACCTCCACAAAATTATAACATCCCCCAAACGGAATATCAAGAAACCAACACCCCTTGTGACTTCAACATCAAAGATCGAAGTGCTTCCTTGAACTTCTGAGTTTGGCCTCTTGTAACTAGTCCTCTTGGTAACTCCAACGGATCCTTGGCCACTTGAACATCATGTGAGTCATCCATGTTCGCATCATCCTCCCCTTCTTGAAAAGGATTTGTTCTCAAATCTTGATCATCACCTACATCAAACGGAGATAAATCAGAAACATTAAAAGTAGCACTGACATTATACTCACCTGGCAAATCTAATTTGTCGGCGTTGTCGTTGATGCGCTCCAATACTTGAAACGGCCCATCGCCTCTAGATAAAAGCTTTGAGCGCCGTTTTTCAGGAAACCGCTCTTTTCTCAAATGCAACCACACCCAATCACCCGGCTCAAACACAACTCTCTTCTTTCCCTTATTTGCTTGCTTTGTATATTGCAAATTTTTTTTCTCAATGTTTGCCTTTACCCTTTCATGCAAATTTCTCACAAATTCCGCCTTTTTCTTACCATCCATGTTAACCCTTTCACTCATAGGCAAAGACATCAAATCCAACGGGGTTAAAGGATTAAAACCATACACAATTTTAAATGGTGAAAAATTTGTGGTAGAATGCACACTATGATTGTATGCAAACTCAACAAATAGCAAACATTCTTCCCAACTCTTCAAATTCTTTTTAATTATAGCACGCAACAAAGTTCCTAACGTTCTATTAACAACTTCAGTTTGACCATCCGTTTGAGGATGACATGTAGTCGAAAATAGTAGTTTAGTACCAAGTTTGCACCATAATGTTTTCCAAAAGTAGCTCAAGAAACGAGTATCTCTATCAGACACAATACTCCTAGGCATGCCATGAAATCTAACAACTTCATTAAAGAACAATTCAGCAACATGAGAAGCATCATCAGATTTATGACACGCAATAAAATGAGTCATCTTAGAAAATCTATCAACCACAACAAAAATTGAATCCCTCCCCTTCTTAGACCTCGGTAGTCCTAAAACAAAATCCATAGAAATATCTACCCACGGTTCACTAAGAACGGGAAGTGGAGTATACAAATCATGTGGATGTTGTCTAGACTTTGCTTTCTTACAAGTCACACATCTTTCACAAATTTTCTCAACATCATGCTTCATATGTTGCCAATAAAAATGTTCATGCAAAGTTTCATAAGTTTTAGCCATACCAAAATGTCTCATTAAGCCACCCCCATGTGAATCCCTAACAAGTAATTCACGAATAGACGACTTAGGAATACATAACTTATCCTCCTTAAACAAATACCCATCATGCATGAAGAATTTATCTTTTGGACCATGCAAACATGACGCATATATCTCACCAAAATCAAGATCACTAGTATATAACTCTTTCACATACTCAAATCCTAAGAATTTAGAATCTAGAGTAGATAAAAGTACATACCTTCGTGATAGAGCATCTGCTACCACATTTTCCTTCCCTTGCTTGTATTTGATAACATAGGGAAAAGTTTTCACAAACGCCACCCACTTGGCATGCTTCTTGTTTAGTTTTTGTTGTCCTTTGAGATGCTTCAATGATTCATGATCCGTATGAATCACAAATTTCTTTGGCCTCAAATAGTGTTGCCATGTCTCAAGTACCCTTACCAACGTATAAAACTCCTTGTCGTAGGTAGGATAATTCAAGGAAGCCCCACTAAGCTTTTCACTGAAGTATGCAATCGGTCGCCCCCCTTGCATCAAGACACCTCCAATTCCTACACCTGACGCATCACATTCAATTTCAAAAGTGTTAGTAAAATCAGGTAATACAAGTAAAGGAGCATTAATTAATTTATGCTTGACAATATTAAAAGACTTCTCTTGCTCCTCGCCCCAATGGAATGAAACGTTTTTCTTGATCACTGCAGTCATAGGTGCCGCCAAAGTACTGAAATCTTTCACAAATCTCCTATAGAAACTTGCAAGACCATGAAAACTTCGAACTTGACCAATAGAAGTAGACGTTGGCCAATCTCGAATTGCACTTACCTTGTCCTCGTCAACTCTGACACCTTGGGAACTCACAACAAAACCAAGAAACACAAGTTCTTTTGTACAAAACACACACTTCTTCAAGTTAGCATACAATTGTTCAGCTTTTAGTGTGATTAGCACAATTCTCAAATGTTCGACATGCTCATCCAAATTTTTGCTATATACCAAGATATCATAAAAATATACCACAACAAATTTTCCAATATAAGCACGCAACACATGATTCATCAATCTCATAAAAGTGCTAGGTGCATTAGTTAATCCAAAGGGCATAACCAACCACTCATACAAGCCGTATTTGGTTTTAAAAGCAGTTTTTCACTCATCACCTTCTCTCATCCTAATTTGATGGTAACCACTTTTGAAATCAATTTTACTAAAGACGCTAGAACCATGCAACTCATCCAACATATCATCTAGTCTAGGAATAGGATGCCTATACTTGATGGTAATGTTATTAATGGCTCTACAATCCACACACATTCTCCATGAACCGTCTTTCTTAAAAACTAACAAAACAGGCATAGCACACGATGACATGGACTCACGCACAAAACCTTTATCTAAAAGTTCACTTACCTGTCTTTGCATCTCTTTTGTTTCCTCCGGGTTGCTCCTATATGCTGGACGGTTTGACAACGCACTTCCGGGCACAAAATCAATTTGATGTTCAATCCCCCTCAAAGGTGGTAAGCCTTGAGGCAAATCCTCCGGAAATAAATCTTCAAATTCCTGCAAAAGAGAAACAACAATGCTCGGAAAATTTTTGGCTATATCACTTGTGTTAAGGAGAAACTCCTTATAGAAAATCAACACAAGTGGAGTATGCACATGTAAAATCTCTCGCAACTCACTCTTTTGGGCCATAAATATTTTTTTATCGGTCTCTTTTCTCTCAATTTCTTTTTCATCTTTTTTTCTCTCAATCTTTTTTTCTAAGGTCATCTCACTTTTTTGTTCACTCTTTTTTTCGGCCTCTTCTTTCTTTTTCTTTTTCAGATGGTCCCCCAACACTTGCTTTGGAGTCATAGGTAATAATACAATAGACTCTTTTTTCACGGTAAAAGAATAATGATTTTTAAAACCGTCATGTATCACCTTTTTATCAAATTGCCACGGCCTAATCAACAAAATATGACAAGCTTGCATAGGAACCACATCACACAACACTTCGTCTACATACTTACCAATGGAAAATGGTACCACCACCTGCTTATGCACTCTCACCTCCGAACTATCATTAAACCACTGCAATTTATAGGGTTGAGGATGCTTTATAACAGGCAAACTCAACTTTTCCACCAACTCATAACTCGCTACATTAGTGCAACTCCCACTATCAATAATAACACTACATATTTTGTTATTCACAAAGCATCTAGTATGAAATAAATTTTTCCTTTGAGTTTCTTCCTCCTCCTTTTGTTGTACATTCAACACTCTCCTAGTCACTAACAATTCTCCAACCACCGCATCATATCCCTCTTCATCGGGATCCTCCAACGCAGGCATACCATCATATTTCTCCTCCTCACTCTCAGACTCAATATCACCACCAGCATTCATAATCATAATTTTTTTATTAGGACACTGACTAGCAATATGACCAAGTCCTTGACATCTAAAATATTTAATATCTCTAGAGCGAGTATTAGTAGTTTCAGGTGTACCTTTACCTACTTGTTTTGGTGCCTCCAATTTGGTGTCAAATTTTGGCTTGGATACCGACTTGTTGTCCTCCCGTTTTGCAACGTTTGGACGCCAAGGAGTCGACGATCCTCCATCGATAGGAAGTCGACCAGCTCCTCTCCTCTTGAGCTGCTGCTCCACCTTCATGGTCGTCTGCACCATCTCATCCAAATCAAAAAAGTGGTGAAGCTCCACTTGATCTTGAATTTCTCTATTCAAACCGCACAAAAATCTGGCCATTGTAGCTTCATTATCCTCCTCAATGTTGGCCCGGATCATCGTGGTTTCCAACTCCTTGTAGTAATCCTCCACGCTTCTTGGACCTTGCTTCAGAGTTTGTAATCGTCTGTACATATCACGATAATAATAGTTAGGCACAAACCACTTCTTCATGACATGCTTCATCTCCTCCCATGTCTCAATAGGCGGCTCTCCACACCTCCTTCTAGTGGTCACTAATTGATCCCACCAGATTAACGCATAGTCTACAAACTCAACCACTGCCAACCTCACTTTCTTAAGGTCAGAATAGTGATGGCAATCAAACACAAACTCCACACGCTTCTCCAATTCCAAATACGCCTCCGGGTCAGACTTCCCATGAAACGCTGGAATTTTCATCTTAATACTACTAATATTTCCATCCTCCTTACTGCACTCCGTATGTTTTCCTCGTACTGCTTCTCGCCTATGTCTAACCCCATGTGCTCTTCTCTCTCCATCCCAATTCTCATCAAAACTCTCCTTATCTCCTTCAAAATTATTCCCCTTCCTATCTTTATTTTTTTTTCCACTACCACTACTCTCTTCCAATCTACTCATCCGCTCATGAAGAGGTTCCAACTCCGACCTCATCACCCTAGTAAATTGCCCCATCAACGCCTCCATTTGAACCTTGGAAATTTCTTGGTTCACACTTTCACTAGCATCTTTATTAGGATTCATGATACCTGCAAGAAAACAAAGTTAGTAGTAAAATTCCTCACACAAGTTCTCACAGATCACTCCAAACGAATCACTCCAACACTCGTTTTCTTTCCACTCAAAATTTATGTAGGTTTTTTTTTGCTTTGTGTAAAAGTGAATCAAACTCTCAAGTTCACAACTTTTAGACGCTTGAAGATCGACTCTCGAAGATTGACAAAAACAAGAAGAAGAAATTTAGGGATGCTCGAATTTTGACTTGCACCCAAGGATGAACAAGAACGAAAATTGTCCACAAGTTATCTTGCTTCTTCTATTATTTTTTTTTTAAAGCTTTTTTTTTCGGTCTCTATTTTTTTTTTTTTTTTTTTTGAATTTTTCGAGATAACTTGAAGAAGGACGAAGAACGCGAAGAACACGAAGAACAGATAGTCACAAAGATGTGAAAACTTACTTGTTTCAAACCTTTGCTTTGATATCAACTGATGTGAATCTTATGTATGAAAGGCAACACGACTACAACGAATCGCACCTCAATTCTATAACAAAAGAATTCAAAGAGTTTGTCCCGACTTTGAAACAAGTAACAGATTTTGGAATCTCTACCTCTAGTTGAACCTGTAACTAGCAGCAGAGAATTCACGATAGAAAACAATCAAAGATTCAATTAGACCTTCAAAGAAACCTGTCTTTGACAACCCAATTGAAAATCGATTGACAAACGCCACAAAGCTATGAAACTTTGATAAGTTTGATTTTGGGTAAAGCAAAAGCTTTGATAAAATTCTAGAGAAAATTTTTTATTGAATAATCAATAATCAAAAATCTTAATTGTTTATTAATAATGAATATTGTAGTATTTATATTACAACCCAAAATATTGAAAGATAACGCACAATAAATAAAAAAGATATCAAAGATATCTCCTAAAGTTTCCTAGTACGAATAAAAGACTTTAAAAATAGCATAAAATATCAAAATATGCATAATATCTCGCACACACACGAACACCTTCGGTGTATGTAAAATACGTCGGGGCGGGCGCGCTGCAGTTGCGCAGGACACGGCGCGGGCGCGCGAGATAACAGCGCGGGCGCGCCGATAGTTCGCAAAATTCACAGGACACGGCGCGGGCGCGCCGTTGGTTCGAAAAAAACAGGTGTGGGCGCGCGATCTCCAGGCGCGGGCACGCTGCAGCTTCGACCTTGGTCTTCAATTTCTTCACTTTCTTGAACTCCTTTGACCTCCACAAAATTATAACATCCCCCAAACGGAATATCAAGAAATCCAATACTCCCTTGTGACTTCAACATCAAAGATCGAAGTGCTTCCTTGAACTTCTGAGTTCGGTAACTGGTCCTCTTGGTAACTCCAACGGATCCTTGGCCACTTGAACATCATGTGAGCCATCCATGTTCGCATCACGATAGGTCAATCAAAATACCTAGAGGTATCGTAGAAGATGTGTTAGTTCAAGTCGATAAATTCATATATCATGTGGATTTTATTGTCTTGGATACACAACCAATAGAAGTGCATAATGAAATTCCAGTAATATTGGAACGTCCATTTCTAGCAACTTCAAATGCTTTAATTAATTGTCGAAATGGAATAATGAAATTATCTTTTGGAAATATGACTTTAGAACTTAATGTGTTCAACTTATGTAAACAAGCAATTATTAATGAAGATGAAGATGATAATGCAATAGAAACAATTGTGAAAGAAAATATACATCAAGAAAACTTAAATCAACAATCTGAAGTTTGTTTAGTGGAAAGTGTTTTTAAATCAAAGTTATTTGAAGAAATTAATGAACTTGAAGAAGTAAAAGAAGATGATCATCCAAAACTTGAATTAAAACCTTTGCCAAAAGAACTAAAATATGCTTTTCTTTGTGAAAATCAAACATATCCTATTGTAATATCTTCTATCCTTTTACCAAAACAAGAAGAAGATTTAATAACATTACTTAAAAAACACAAAAATGCAATTGGATGGAATTTGCAAGATATAAAAGGTATAAATCATTTAATCTGTACTCATAGAATTCACTTGGAAGAAAATGCTAAAACATATCAACAACCTCAAATAATATTAAATCCACACATGAAAGAAGTTGTTAAAACTGAAGTGTTAAAATTATTAGATGCCGGAATTATTTATCCAATCTCGGATAGTAAATGGGTAAGTCCAACACAAGTAGTACCAAAAAAATCAGGCATCATTGTTATAAAAAAATGAAAAGGGAGAATTATTACAAGCTAGGATTCCATCTAGTTGGCGTATGTGCATTAATTATAGAAAATTAAATGATGCAACTAGAAAAGATCACTTTCCGTTACCATTTTTAGATCAAATTTTAGAGAAAGTGGCAGGTATTTCTTTTTATTGTTTTCTTGATGGGTATTTGGGATATTATCAAATACCAATATCATTAGAAGATCAAGAAAAAACTATTTTCACTTGTCCTTTTGGAACTTTTGCATTTAAAAGAAGGCCATTTGGTTTATGTAATGCTCCGGCTACTTTTCAAAGATGCATGCTAAGTATTTTTAGTGACATGATTGAAGAATTTGTGGAAGTTTTTATGGATGATATAACTGTTTTTGGAAACTCATTTGAAAACTGTCTTAAAAATTTGGAAGAAGTTTTAAAAAGATGTGAAGAAAAAAATCTTGTTTCAAATTGGGAAAAATGTCACTACATGATTAAATCTGAAATTGTGTTAGGGAATGTCATATCTTAAATTCATATTTTCTCTCTTATTCGGAATTTAAATCTTAAATTCCGTCATTAAAAACTTAATATTTTCGGGCCTTACATTTTCTCCCCTCTAAGAAATGATTTCGTCCTCGAAATCGCATTCGATCTGACTGCGGATTCTCGTAAGCTGTATAGCTGACTGAAGTAATACTGACTTCAATTCTCTGAGCTTTCGATATCTATTCTGATATCTTCTCTTCTATCATATCTTAATCTTATTTCTGATTGCTTCTGCAATACATATAATTACTGAGTCAACTTATATCTAAGTTGCTCTTTCTCGTGATCTAATTCTGCATCAGATAGTCTGGCTTACTTACAATCTTATAAACTTCTGTTGTATCTGAATTGAATGCACATACATATTCTAGCTTATATTCTTCAGCCAATGCATATGGATAACAATTCATCTATCTGACAATTTACGATTGAGTATTAATCAACCAGCTAGATCAAATACTCATAGCTTCTAAAATCTCTTTCTGAACTTAATGATGCTTGGGAAAGAATTTATTTTCTGATCATTCTGTTCAGGCTTCAAATCTCTATCTGTTACTCATCTACTAGCTCTGTTAATGCTGCTCTATTCTTATTCTGTTCGAAGCAATCTTCACATTCTCTATCGTTTCTTGACTCATATCTGGTCTGATAGCTGATATTTCTGTAAGATTGTTTCAATATAAAGACAATTCTGTGTTTCTGATCAATTAATCATCAAAATATTGTCTTTATATCTATCAAATAGCTGTCACAGGAATCATAGTAATCACGTGGCAAATAATCAATCAACTAGTACCGAATCTAGTACTATAGTTCTGAGCTTATCCTCGGAAATCTGGATAATCACATCTGATAGTCCACTAATCAGAGGATGGTATAATGAAATCTCATACAACCAAATACTCAGAAAATCTGACAATCAATGCCACAATCTAGAAAACAAATCTAAAGTCTCTATCTTGACAATAGATTTCCATAATTCCTGTAATTTGATCATCTTGCTAAATGCATGACAAGTATCTTTTATGTTTGTATCATATCTAATACAACATATTCATAAATCTGTCGAAATCTACTACACTCTAAACCGCAAAATCATGAAGATTTGAGTAGATTCAAACTAAAGTCGTTCACAAAGTTGATCTGTTTTCAACTCTTATGTAACTAATCTGTTACATAAACAACTTGCGTTCTTCTTTTCTGCTTCTTTTACTGGAATTTTAGTATTGGTACTGTCAATTCTGTCGTATCTGTTTTCAGTTCTTCTTCCAATACTAATTTCCAAGTACTGACTACGTGTAAGTCATACATGTTTAGACAACTGAATGGATATTAAATCTGTTGTCATATATCTCTTTCAGAATCTGATATTCCATATCTAGAATATCTGGCATAATCAAATGATTATTCACCGCAAAAATTCATCTGTTCTGCTCTGCTGTCTTATCTCTTATCTTAATCTAGCGTTCTCAATAAATATTTTATTGCTTGATCTAAGATCAATGTTGTTTTTATCTTTCCAAACCAATCGAGTTTAGCTTAGATCGCAACAATTCTGATCGTTTAAGTATTTATCAAGCATAAACATTCAACAAGTATATATCTGTACTCAATAAATCCAGCAATTAGCTAAAACCCATAAATCTTACTGATGATCTGAATCTGAATTTCTATCAGTTACGAGCCAAATACATCAAGATATACTGAATAAACACATCAAATAATAAATAATTCTCAAATTTCAAATCAAAGGAACTCGCTCAATTCAAAGTCATCCAAAATCAACTATTCTGAATAACAAAATATGCTAAGTGAAAACAACTCACTTGCATTTCAAAACTCAACGCAAATGAATCAAAACAGACTCTAGCAAAGGAATAAGAGTCAATCAAAATCGATCGAGGTCGAATACAAAAACCTCAGAATCGATAGCAAGAAATTCAAGAATCATGATTTCTATGATGTAATAGCTTCAGCAAAATTGAAGATAATGCTCAACTGTAACTGATTTTCTTATTCTCTAGTGACATGAGTTCAGTTATTAATTCTTAGCTGACACTAGTCGAATATAAGCTTTTCGACGTAACTTATTGTCATAGAATTAATCATCATTTCGGTACTACATAACTCTTTTCTATGCAATCTGCTAGCTGTTTCTGAAGTTCTTCAGTTTAAGTAATGCTCTTCTATACAAGTTGTCATAATACCATTGTACTAGACACCACTCTATATAGAACTGCATTCATGTCGTAGAAAGGTCAAAATATGTCATTGAACTATGTCTGTACATTCTAACCACTGACATAGCTGTCAATTCTAGGTTAATTTTGTACTAGTTCAATATATCGACTAGACTTCTACTGACATTCTTCCATGGTCAAACGTGATATAACCAGTACCGAAATAACAAAATCTACTTTCTGAAACTCATATCATAAATTGTTATTCATTTCTATTGCTTTATCAGTGCACGGATTCAATCAGCTGTTAACTGATACTCAGTTATTGCATTAATATTTGTAATGCATTCTAGCTTAATATCTCACGCCTGATATCAGCACATTCAATCTTATTTCCTCAATTCTGTATTTCATCTGTTATGACTAATCTTACAAATATATTCCATCTACTCAAAGGCCAATTCTCAGCAAATATGATGAATAAAGGCTCATCAGATACGAATTATAGCATGTATGCTATGCAATCAATATATAAGCGGTTAACTATAATTAACTCACTTACCTGTAATATTCTTATCTGATACAACTTGAGCCTTTCAGTTAGGGGAGCTATGCTTATAGTTCTTCCTCTGCTGGCGTTTAGATTGATTTGATTTTTGCTACTGTTGTCACTAGCTCTTGCTTCATAGCTATACTGCTATGGAAGTTGTAGTGGAGGTGATGATCATAATTGTGAGGCTTGAATAAACATTCAACTCTGCCTCGTACTACCGGTTCATGATTTCATTCTTCTGGTACTGGCTTGAAATCAACTTATGCTTCTAGTTTGCAAAATCTACTATTCTATCTTCTTTAGCATATACGGAAAGAAACAATTCTGTTTATCTACCTGCCAAACAATTTCAGTACTTCTTCTGGCAACTTCACCAACTTCTTGTTAAGTCTTGAAGTTGATATAAAATCAAGATGATTCTATGTTCATCTGAATATTCTTCTCTTGAACAACTGATCCAGCTCTTCAAATCAACTCCTTTCTAGACATAGCATATTCTGTATCTTTCTGAGTTGATGATTCATAGCTTTGGAGTTGTTCAACTCACATACTCCTCAGTGCATCGGCTCAAAAACTTACCTCAACACTGTTCTGTTCTATCTGCGGTTTTGTTCTGTCTGAGGTTCTCATGCTATCTGCATAGTCTGTCTTATTCGATAACAGAAGCAATATATATGGCAGAGATTATAACATACAATGTGAGTATAACATACATATAATCTCATGCTTCTGAATAGAACACATGCTTGCAAAGTCTCATGCTTTTTCACATATTACATGCTTGTAACGAATTCATTTATTCGAATGAATTCAAGAAATCAGGCATACATATCAGCATATAAGCATGTAATTCTTATCTCAATAAAGCAAGTAGTGTTCAATCAAGCAATCATAGTCGCATTCAATTCTGTAAAACAAGTAAGGCATACTCATGCAATACTATAAATGCATGCGACTCAATCTACCCCGCTCAACTTCTATCTTAGTCCAAGAATTTATGCTCTGATACCACCTGTTATGGGGACCTCGGGTTGCTAATCTCATCTTAGGGCAATAAACGATTAATTAACAATTAATCAACAATACATGAATAATAAACCAAGAGCTAAAATTTTTTTTTTTTTTTAAAAAAAACCATCACCTCGCTCGATCGGGCAAACTCAGCCGATCGAGCGAGCTAAAATTCTAAGCTCTCGGTCTGCAACACTTTTGGTCTCGCTCGATCGGTGAAACTCACCCGATCGAGCGAGCCCAAAAGCTCAATACTCTGTTTTTGCAAAAACAGGCCTCGCTCGATCGGTGAAGTTTACCCGATCGAGCGGGCACCCTGTCCAAAAAATAAAAAATGCAACTTTGCTGTACAATTTGATTCCAAATCTCATACCAACTTCATATAAACTCCTCAACATCATGCTAGATACTTTACATGCATTCAAACTAATAGCAAGTGATCTAGAATACATGAACTCTCAAGTATAAATCAATACTTGACAAAAACAACATATACAAATGTTCTTGCTTTCTAATATGTTTACCAAGTCATAAATACATGTCATTTGCTTAAAACCCGAGTCACCACATGCTATGACTCTTCTCGAACTATCCAAGCCAACTCTAGCTTGATCATGCCCCAACCTGATGCAATGCACACATACAAACAAAGCAACAGCCGGATAACTCCGGTGAGAATAAATCTCATTATGAACAACATGCATATACATCATTTAAGCATGTAACTTATTCAATCATGAATGTCATATAATAACATAACATGCTAGCATTTATAAACGCATATTCTAAACCATAGAAATCTCTAGGTTAATGCATAAATGCAATGCATGTGCCAAGAAATATACTATCAAATCTGATATCAATAAATCGTAGTTCTGGGATCCCGGGGAAATAAAATATTTAACCGACCACCGACTCTCCCAATCGAGGTGGTGTTAAATATTTCAATTCCCCTGACTTTGGTGCAACTATAGTGAGTCATCTAGCTCTGGAAAATAAATCTATATTCCGTGCCATGAGTCATCTGACTCTGGAAGTAAATCTACATTCCATGCCACTCACTACAGTTCTCCAAACGTCATCTGCACTCTAGGCCATTCTGCCCTCTGTGCTTTTCAGGCTAGAGTTCAAGATGAATGCAATATGTTCTGTATGCATTAAATGCTATAAAACATCTTGAAAACATCAATCATATAATCATATGAACATATAATCACTCAACGATACCGACAAATCTATAAGTATCACATGTAATACATAAAACATATTCAATACAGAAAATACTATAAATCAAAGAAGACAAGTAAATATTTACATAAATATTCTGAAAATTCAAGAAGATATCTATCTTGAATAATCTATCCCATTTATGTAAACATAAACAATAACATATATGAAAACATGCATGTATGTGATTTTAGGAAACTCGATAATCAGAAACAATCTCGAGTTATTCTGCACATCTTATTAATGTCTATTCATACCTTTCATCGCGATTCAAACCTCTTGAATCTGTTTCCAATGCTGATCATCTCAAAGCTAGCCAAATCGGTCATACAATCTGCTCATTTCAATCAGTGCTACTTGAAGGTATTCTTGATTCAACTTCAAACACTTCAAGTCATTCGAATTCGAACTCGTCGATTTGACTTTGATAATCTTCGATTCAATCTCGTTATAATCTATTCAAGTCTGAAATAAAGTGTTAAACAATATCATATCAGCTCTCTAACTCATCTCAACTTATCAAGGCTTAAACAACTTCAATTGTTGATCAAGTGATCAAAATTCCAATCGACGACGCCGTGATTCGAAACCGACAATTCCAACAACTTAATCGTCATCTAAACATTGATATCTAACTCATATCATTCCTATTTCATTGCTGGACATTCGAAATCAATAGCATGTATTTCTAATATTCAACCAACACAAACCGACGGCGTAACGGTTCGAAACCGGAAATCTCAAAGGCTTTAACATCTTCATAACAAGCAATTAAACTCAATGTCATCACAAATTCAGTAGCTTACACACGTGAATATCAATCCATAATTTTTAGATTTTTGATAAATCTTTCAAAAATCATAAACATGTTCAAACGACGATCTTTTCTCGATCCGTCTTAGATATGCTATCGTCGTATATGCTAGAACATATTTATACAATAAAATCTTAATTCCAACAACATCATAAAATTCAAACATGGTAAAACTTGATAAAACTTACGTCAAAACGTAGCACTCGAAGCTGTGATCGCAAATATATGTTCAATCAGAAATTCTACCGGGCGGATCAAAAGATATTGGAGCTTAAAGGGATAAAAATGGCTTGGAACCCTTATTTCCCCATTCTCACGGTTCTTGTCTAATTACATTCTGATTCCCACGTGAAAATTCAAGGAAATATGTGAATTTAGATATATATTGGCCTATTTGCAGTTTAGTCTCTGAACTTTGGCCTAATTGCAATTCAGTCCCCAGACAAGCGATTTAATTCAATTTCAATCCTAAATAATTTAAAAATATTATAATTTAATTCTAAACTCTAAATATTCTCAAATTAAATATTCTCGGATTAAAATTAAATCATTTTGGACCTTATCGCATTTTAGTCCTTGAACTATTCAATATTTGCAAATGGGTCCTTGCTCGAATTTCATCCTCAAATTCAATCCTTGATATTTATACTCTTGGAATTACATCTTAAATTACATAAATATCAATTCAAATATTTTTAATCTTTTAATTTAAGAATTTCGGATATTAAAATCTTAAAATCCGAAAATCCTCAAATTAAATATTTTTGACCTGAAATTGAAATCTCTAATTTCATAAATTCTTAAATTCATATTTTCTCTCTTATTCGGAATTTAAATCTTAAATCTCGTCATTAAAAACTTAATATTTTCGGGCCTTACACTTGTTTTACCACGATATGTACTTTATTATTGGTCATATGTACTTCAGTACATACTTGGTTGTACCTTATTTTATGAAATATGTACTCCAGTTAGTTCTTTCAATATTTATTGTTAAGTTCTTATTTGCCACAAAATTTTAGTGACTACCCAAAGTGCACATGTATGTCAGGCCATGCTTGTGATTATACATAAATTATACTCTATTGAGTAGCTACCAAATGGTTTTAATATCTTAGACATTAAATTAATCAAGTCTCACTTTCTTGAAATGTGCTTGTTTTACCACGATATGTACTTTATTATCGGTCATATGTACTTCAGTACAAACTTGGTTGTACCTTATTTTATGCAATATGTACTCAAGTTAGTTCCTTCAATATTTATTGTTAAGTTCATATTTGCCACAAAATTTTAGATACTACCCAAAGAGCACATGTATGTCCTATATTCACCTCGTCAACTTAGTGAGTAAATCCGAGGCGATGCTTGGGATTATACGTAAATTATACTCTATTGAGTATATACCAAATGGTTTTAAAATCTTAGATATTAAATTCATCAAGTCTCACTTTCTTGAAATGTGCTTGTTTTACCACGATATGTACTTTGTTAACGGTCATATGCACTTCAGTATAGACTTGGTTGTACATTATTTTATGAAATATGTACTCCAGTTAGTTCTTTCAATATTTATTGTTAAGTTCTTATTTGCCACAAAATTTTAGTGACTACCCAAAGTGCACATGTATGTCCTATATTCACCTCATCAACTTAGTGAGTAAATCCGAGGCGATGCTTCGGATTATACATAAATTATACTCTATTGAGTATATACCAAATGGTTTTAATATCTTAGACATGAAATTCATCAAGTCTCACTTTCTTGAAATGTTCTTGTTTTACCACGATATGTACTTTATTAACGGTCATATGTACTTCAGTACAAACTTGGCTGTACCTTATTTTATGAAATATGTACTCCAGTTAGTTCTTTTAATATTTATTATTAAGTTCTTATTTGCCACAAAAATTAAGTGACTATCTAAAGTACACATGTATGTCCTATATTCACCTCATCAACTTAGTGAGTAAATCTGAGGCGATGCTTGGGATTATACGTAAATTATACTCTATTGAGTATATATCAAATGGTTTTAATATCTTAGACATTAAATTCATCAAGTCTCACTTTCTTGAAATGTTCTTGTTTTACCGCGATATGTACTTTATTAACGGTCATATGTACTTCAGTACAGACTTGGTTGTACCTTATTTTATGAAATATGTACTCCAGTTAGTTCTATCAATATTTATTGTTAAGTTCTTATTTGCCACAAAATTTTAGTGACTACCCAAAGTGCACATGTATGTCTTATATTCATCTCATCAATTTAGTGAGTAAATCCGAGGCGATGCTTGGGATTATACGTAAATTATACTCTATTGAGTATATACCAAATGGTTTTAATATCTTAGACATGAATTCATCAAGTCTCACTTTCTTGAAATGTGCTTGTTTTACCACGATATGTACTTTATTATCGGTCATATGTACTTCAGTACAGACTTGGTTGTACCTTATTTTATGAAATATGTACTCCAGTTAGTTCTTTCAATATTTATTGTTTAGTTCTTATTTGCCACAAAATTTCAGTGACTAACCAAAGTGCACATGTATGTCCTATATTCACCTCATCAACTTAGTGAATAAATTCGAGGCGATGCTTGTGATTATAAGTAAATTATACTCTATTGAGTATATACCAAATGGTTTTAATATCTTAGACATTAAATTCATCAAGTCTCACTTTCTTGAAATGTGCTTGTTTTACCACGATATGTACTTTATTAACGGTCATATGTAATTCAGTACAGACTTGGCTGTACCTCATTTTATGAAATATATACTCCAGTTAGTTCTTTTAATATTTATTGTTAAGTTCTTATTTGCCACAAAATTTTAGTGACTACCCAAAGTGCACATGTATGTCCTATATTCACCTCATCAACTTAGTGAATAAATCCGAGGTCATGCTTGGGATTATACGTAAATTATACTCTATTGAGTATATACCAAATGGCTTTAATATCTTAGACATGAAATTCATCAAGTCTCACTTTCTTGAAATGTGTTTGTTTTACCACGATATATACTTTATTATCGGCCATATGTACTTCAGTACAGAATTGGTTGTACCTTATTTTATGAATTATGTACTCCAGTTAGTTCTTTCAATATTTATTGTTAAGTTCTTATTTGCCACAAAATTTTAGTGACTAACCAAAGTGCACATATATGTCTATATTCACCTCATCAACTTAGTGAATAAATTCGAGGCAATGCTTGGGATTATACATAAATTATACTCTATTGAGTATATACCATATGGTTTTAATATCTTAGACATGAAATTCATCAAGTCTCACTTTCTTGAAATGTGCTTGTTTTACCACAATATGTACTTTATTAACAATCATATGTACTTCAGTACAAACTTGGTTGTACCTTATTTTATGAAATATGTACTCGAGTTAGTTCTTTAAATATTTATTGTTAAGTTCTTATTTGCACAAAATTTTAGTGACTACCCAAAGTGCACATGTATGTCCTATATTCACCTCATCAACTTAGTGATTAAATCCGAGGCGATGCTTGGGATTATACGTAAATTATACTCTACTTAGTATATACCAAATGGTTTTAATATCTTAGACATGAAATTCATCAAGTCTTACTTTCTTGAAATATGCTTGTTTTACCACGATATGTAGTTTATTATTGGTCATATGTACTTCAGTACAGACTTGGATGTACCTTATTTTATGAAATATGTACTCCAGTTAGTTCTTTCAATATTTATTGTTTAGTTCTTATTTGCCACAAAATTTTAGTGACTACCCAAAGTGCGCATGTATGTCATATATTCACCTCATCAACTTAGTGAATAAATCCGAGGTCATGCTTGTGATTATACGTAAATTATAATCTATTGAGTATATACCAAATGGTATGCACTTCTCCTTCAAACGAATACATTTTCAAACGATTACACTTTCAAACACAATAGAAAAGAACAAAAAATTGTCAGTGTGTGTGTGGAAATATATAAAACCAAAATAAAAAGGATGAAGAGAATTTCAAACCCGTTACCCACCCTTTCT
Source organism: Henckelia pumila (assembly GCF_033568475.1). Taxonomy (NCBI): domain Eukaryota; kingdom Viridiplantae; phylum Streptophyta; class Magnoliopsida; order Lamiales; family Gesneriaceae; genus Henckelia; species Henckelia pumila. The sequence goes on along the minus strand of NC_133123.1, from coordinate 225,474,496 downwards.
CTTAGGTCTTGGCAATGAACTGGGCGGCGTCACAAAGATCGAAGCTTTCCTTTTCTTCTTGCGGTCAACCCTTGTTCTTATAGTATCCACGATCGAAGATTGAAAACTGGTCATGTTCGCTTCTTTACTGGTACCAACACAACTCACACTTTTCCTTTCCTCAGTTGTTCCATCATTTTTCTCAAATCCCACATCATTCTTAATTTCGTTTATAACATTTTACACCACCAAATTAAGCTCATTGTAATTGTCATGGTCATTAGACGATCCAATCTCAGATGAATTTCCAACATCTTCAATCATTTTTTCTCATTTTTTTAATATTCTCTTCATCTTCGTTTCAGACAAAATGAAAATTACCTTCACTATTCTCTATATTATCATCCTCAGAATTTCTCTCAAAATTCTCATCTATCTTAATATTCTCATCCTCCTCATTTCTCTCAGTATTCTCATGCCCATCATTTCTCTCAATAGGATCATCTTCTTCGGTCACAAATCCAACCTCATTTTTACTGTGCAATTTAAATTCTGCTCCAACATCCATCATTTCTTTTTTAATCACAATCTTTGTCTTCCTACGACGCCTAACACTACCACATCCTAATTCAAAACACATTCGATTCTTAATCTCAGCCACTTTTTTTCTCTAATCTTCTTATCGTACTGCAATAGTGGCACCGTCAGCCAATTTCAACACCTATGGTTGAGTTCACTATTATTTAATGGTTTGAACTTTTCAGTCATTTATGCATATTCCAAAAAATATTTGGCAAAAGGTCAAACTACTTACTTCCAACTTCTTCTCTTCGGGAAAAGAATATATCGACAAGACCTGTAAAATTATAGAATCACAAAAAATGTTGTCAGTGAAACCATGAGATTGAAACGAGCAATTTTATTCATTATAACAAAAAATTACCTTGGTTGAATCTATGGATTTGAGCAATAATTCAGTTTTCTCCTCATTCAATGAGATTTTGTTGTCCCTCCACCGAAACAACCGTGGGAACATTTCTAAACTACATCGTACACCTAAATAAGGCACTCTCTCATAGACCCAAGCCTAAAACAAAATTAAATAATAGTCAATTAATCGATAAAACAATACAAAAATAACTAAAGTAACAAAATACGCACCATTAATCCAACAGTGCATCCATCGAAATAAGTTTTACTCCCAGTTAAGCGTATTTCTCTCTGAATAAATCAAAACGCGACATCTCCCCAAGCATAATCAAATAATGTGGTAAGATTGTCTAGATAAGGAAATATAAAACTTGGGGTAAAATAATTTTCGGTGGAAAATATTATGGAGTTGAAGATGAACAAAATGTAAATCTTAACGAAATCATCAATTTCTAAGTCATCATCACTGCCTGCAAGAGAAATAAGTTTTTTTTATATATTGTCGCTCGCTTCGCTTTTCCAACTTGAACTCCAAATTGACGAGCCACAAATATAGAATCCATTCTCAGATCCAGGTCAACAGGCTGGCCAATATGATGCAATCCAAGAATAATAAAAAACTCTTCTGAAGTAAAAGGAATCATAATACCATCACCCACAGTCAAAGAATATGATTCAATCTGAAATCTATTCAATATGAAATCAACTCTACGACTACTAACAGCGAGTTCGGGCATGTCAACCCAATTAGCAAAAGGAGTCTCATTTATCCTAATCCATTGTTTTTGTCCTAGAATTGGTTTCAGTTCTGTCATCGCATCTTTAAAACAAGTGGGCGAGCATCGACTACAGTAGAGTTTCGTACTTTTCTTGTTTTGTCCTTCATCAACAACGTTCTCTTCCACTGTCGTTCCTAAATTCAAATATAAAAATGCGTATATATATATATATTAGTAAACCATAATATGATCAAGAATTGTGATCATCTATTTAAAATTCAGTCTAAATGACACGGATATGACCAAAAAAACTATGAAAAGATCTGACAAGATCTCCGGAAACAAGAACATTATAAAAAAACAACATGAATACAAACATACAAACATAAAGGTTATCGATATGATATTTATATTCAAATATGGCAAAAATACATTACAATTAAAACCAACATCAATACATAAAAACTGAGTATATCCCACTGATAATCGAAAATCGCAACCTAAGTTCTAAAATTCTTCAATATTGCTCAAAAGTTCGCATTGCTCATTTAAATATACATTCAAAATATAAACATACACATTTACAAACAAAAGAAGAAGAAAAACCCTAGAATTTGGGAAAAAGGGTTACATAAGAAATATAACAAATTTGGAAAAGAACATCGACAACAACCAACAATAATAAATAAGAATAGAAAATAATTAATAAAATGTAATCATAAGAACATTAAGTTCAAAAGCTCAACTCGATTTAGGATCTGGAGGAGCATCTCTCGATTTCTTCCTCTTATTACTTCTCATGTTCCTCGCCTTATTAGGTTTAGGAGACTTCTTTATCATCGTTCACACCAAAGCTTAAGAACTCATGGATGTGCAGAAGAGGATGGATGAAGAAAAAAAAGAGGAAAAAAGCAAGGGTGAAACTAACTATCGAGATGGCTGAAGAAAAAGCGAGGAAGATGGGAAATATAAACATATCCGTAATTTTTTTAAAAAATAAAGGGTATATGGGTAATTTTCAGTGAAATGGGGAGCTCTAACTAATAAATAAATTGGTTAGGGATTGCAAACTTAAATTTGTCAGGGACTGCAAAATAAAAAATGTTTGGTTTTGGGGATTTCTTCCAAATTTACCGGTAAATTAAACACCCGATCTTTTTTTAAAGATTAATGCTAGATGTACACCTCGGTGTACACCTTGGTTTACACCCTTCCTTATTAATTATAAAATTTTTCTTGATCAACTAGATATTTATTTCTTATCATGGGTATTTTGCAATTAATGAGGGAAATTAAGAAAATTTTAAGTAAGGGTGTAAACCAAGGTGTACATCTAGTATTTTTCTTTTTTAAAATAAAACAGATTCCAATCCCTTTTCCCTACATTTCCCATCGATCCCCATCTTTTTTCCAGTTTTGTTCACAGTACCGTGTAACCCCATGATTTGTTAAAATTAGTGGGTTTCACGTGAGCCCACTGATTTTAATGTCATGGGTGGCATCGACTTTAACTCTTTTTTTCATCCCATTTGTCCGCTTCTTTTTCCAGTTTATAGCAAAATAAAAAATGTTTGGTTTTGCCCACATAGGCACAAGCGAGTTGGTAAAGCCTATGTGAGAAGAAATTCACCAGCGTTGCGGGTTCAATCCTCATGTGGAGTATGCTCTAAGGGTTGACCATGTTTTTCCCTTCCTCAGGTCCTGCTTATTCATGCACATCCCTCGATTTATGCCCCGCATGAGCCAACGGACCTCTACTCATATGGGATGGTCGCCTTCGAGTCAACCTTTTTTTAAAAAAAAAAATGTTTGGTTTTGGGGACTTCTTGTTTTTCTAAGCTCCGATTTAAGCCTTAAATCAACAATTTTGAGCAAGGAACCGGTCCGTTCGAAGCTGCCGCGCATGGTGTTGTTTGCGCATTGTTTCAGTGGCGATTTCGGGTTGATTTCTGGTATTTTCAGTCCTTAGAAAGTTTGATTCAAGTTCTATATTGTCTTTGACCTAATCCATGTTTCTTCAGCGCCTATCCGACCACTTCCCAGCCGTTCTCGAGTTCCAGCGACAAGTTTTGACTACGCGACCACCTTGTTTTGTTCCCTGCTCGGTCATGCTTCATTCTTGAAGTTTTTCTCTCAGTTCCAGCTATCGTCATTCATAGGCTGCCCCAGGTTGAAAAAAAACATTCCTTTGAACAGTGTGTAGGCTGCCCGGGGGTGAGGATTTTTCCCTTTGAATTATCGTGATTCTAGCTTCGATCGATTATTTTACTAATTATTGATATATATTTCGTTTGTGGATGTAGTTAAAAATTTCACAGGATGGAGGTATAATTTTCCAAACATGGTTGATATTTCGAAGTTGTTAAATTGAATATATATTGGGTCATTGATTCTTGTTTAAATTAATTTGATTTATGAATAACCAAGTTGAAATACCGATTATTTTTCTTGGTGGAGGTGGCTACAAAATCTCTAATGTTGCTTGTTGCTGGTGCTATGAGGTATATCTTGTGTCATAGTCGTAGTTTGTTAGGTTGTATTACTTGTGTGCACAATAGTTGCACGCTAACATGATGCTATAAATTAAGGATTAATTATTCTTCTATTTGTATATTGTGATAGAAATTTTGATAAATGTTTTGAGTGCATCAAGAGGATGAAGATGATATTGATGAAAGGAAATATGATATGCGAATAAAAGTATAATGGGTATATGATTTTTATGTTTTATATATGTATGTTTTAATATTCAAGGTTGAAGAGGAGGTGTCTAAACCATAATTGTTAAAGGACATAGATGTGGTTATTCAACCTTCGGTTCTTTAATTTATAGTATGTTATTGTGTTTACTATTTCTCAGTGTCTTGTTTAAGGAGAAAGGGGATGAATACCTCTGGTTTTGTTTATTGACGGCCCTTTTCTTCTGCTTGTTTTCACTTGCTGGAGCAAAGCATATTTTAAACTTGAAATTATATCCCATTTATTGAATTTGGTTTATGTACAATTATGTAATTTTCCTCAGTCCATAGCGCATATCATTCTGAATCTGTTAGTTCCTAGAACTGTGAGTTTTGAGTTTTTGGTGAATATGGAAATTCTTTCTAGTGAATGTGAGCTCATCAAGAACTCTCGGGGCCTTTAGTTTAGTGAGTGGGCAGCATCTATTCTGTGCTAAATTTATTTTCAATTCCTTAGTTGTCACATGTAAAATAATTAATCAATAATATCTAATATGATGCCAATAAAGTAATTGCGATGGCATGCTGAAAATGCATCTGGGCTGTAGAATATAAGCCGTACAGGCAAAGATATGGAGCCCTTCTTGCCATTGGAGCTTTATGTGATAAACTGAAGCAAACCAAACCTTACAAGTCTGAGCTGGAGTGATTGCTTTTACAACATGTATTTCCTGAATTCAGCAGTTATGTCGGACATCTTAGAGCTAAGGTAGGGCGTCTTGACTTATCTTAATGTTATTTCCTTCTTTTCGACTCTCATACACATCCTCGGTGATATATTACAAGGTTATTTGCATCATTTTATCCATCAGGTAGTTGTCAAAACATAGATATGAAAACATTGTTTCCGTTAATATACTTTTATGTCAAATAATTACCTATCTTGATATAGGTATCTTGTTATAAGTCTCACATTACATGTTTCATTTGATCATCTCCATGCTAAGAAAATTTTGTCGATCTTAGTATTTGTTGCCACCACTCACGTTTTGTGCTTATGCTTTTGATTTATTCTTGTTGGTATGCACTGGATATTAGGCAGCATGGGTTGCAGGACAATACACACATATCGATTTCTCTAATCCAGATAACTTCCATAGAGCATTGCACAGAGTTGTTGCTGGAATGCGCGACCCAGAACTTCCTCTTCATGTTGATTCTGTTTTCGCATTGTGCTCGCATGTGGAAGCCTGCAAAGGTTTTGCTTTCTTGAAATTGTCTCTGTTTTTATCTATTTCAAATACACCACTTCATTGATTGCTAACCATTAACTCAGGCATTTTTAATTTTCAGATTTGGACGAGATCAGACCAATTCTTCCACAATTACTTGATGGTATGAAATTTTTAAGCCCCTGTCTACATGGCTTTTTCATGAAGCTTCTGCTTTTAACAGTTCTTAATAAATTCCCTCCATTTTCCAGAGTTCTTTATACTTATGGATAAGGTGGAGAACGAAGATCTCATGTTTACTCTAGAGACAATAGTGGACAAGTTTGGAGAAAAGAGATGCCTCCTTATGCTCTTGGATATTGCCAAAATCTGGTGAGACAACTAAACATACTTTGAATCTTGAGTTGAAAATTTTCACATTTTTTAAATTAGTTACTCTTGATTTTTAGGCTGCTGCATTTTGGAAGTGCATGAGTACTGCTGAAGCAAATGATGAAGGTGATGATCCTGGTGCTTTGGCTGCTGTTGGTTGCTTGTGTGCCATAAGCACGATTCTTGAGTCAATTAGCAGCCTTCCTCATCTATTTGTTCACATTGAACCAACTTTACTCCCGATTATGCGTAGGATACTGATAGCTGATGGACAGGGTCGGGATCCTTCTTTGAACATGTTTAATCATTTATCTCTTTGCATGCTCTTCATTTCTTCAAGTCTCTCAATTCTTATTTTTCATGAAAGAAGTATGTATTCGTGTACTGCAAGTGATATTACAGTTTAATCATTTTATCAAGTTGCATAAGAATATAATTGCTAGTTTATTTTATCTTTTAGGTTGGATCGAGCCTCGATTTGATCAAAGGTTCACAGAGATTAATCCAAGCTTGTGGCCAAATGAGTTTTATCACAGCATTTGTCCAGATTGTGAAGGATGCACTGAAGAACAATGTTGCCTTTTCTTGTTATTATTAAGTCATTTAATTTTAGTGTACTTAGCTTATTATTAGAAGGCAAGGTAGCTTGTAGATATATTATGAGAATGTTGTATGAATTTTAATTATGTATCTAAACTTTGGTGGTTAATAAATTGTTGTTTCGGTTAAGTATTTCGATAAATTTCAATATTTATAATTTTTAGAATTTTGAGTTGCTTCTAAATATTGAATTTTTGATGTATTAAAAAAATATTAAAAGATATAAATGACCTAAAAAATTTTAATGCATTTATGCATAAGAAAATATGACACAGATTTTAGTGTATGTATATATATGAGAAGGGGACATTTATAAATGTCATTAAAAATCTTATATTGTATTTATATGTATGAAAATATGACATTTATAAATATCGTTACAAATCTTATAGTGTATTATTATGTATGAAAAGATGACATTTATAAATATCGTTACAAATCTTATGGTGACACTCTTTTTGTCATTATAACAATTATTCATGACATTAGTGGTGTAATTATTTTTAAGTTATAGTGACACTAGAAAATGTCACAAGACTTTAGACGACATCACTGTAGAGGACATTTTAACTTAATGTTTTCAAAAATGTCAAGATAACTAGTATATGATGACATTTTTAAATGCCATAAAAAGCATATAGCTCAGTAAACCAGAGAGATTCAAGTTGCAAGGATAAAGCTTCGTTTATTTTTCACTCTTCAAGCAATCTTTATTTATAGTGCCCTTTGCATGGATAGACTCAGCGTTCATCTGAAAATCATTAATGAAAAAGAACTGTTCACGTTGTCTTTACTTCAAATGTAGTACGCTATAATAAATGCCAGATTTGACTCTTTCCAAATCAGGAAGGCAACAGTCGCAAACAGTTTTTGATCATAAGCTCATCAGTGAGAATTTCAGGAAAACATTCTGATTATCTTTATTTCTCGATGGCTGCGCATGTCTTGACAATATAATTTTCTGAAAAGTACTGAAAGACAGCTCTGATCATAGTGTAGCTTGAATCAGAAGACATCGATCCCTTAAATCCGTTGTGAAAGATATGCTTGTAATGGTGAACGATCGAGAATTGTATAGAACAGACTAGTAGATCTTGTTATGGTGACCAGTCGAGTAAATTTTGGTTTAAGACTTGAGTTCAAGTTTTAGATGCCAGACGAGTGACTTCACATGACTGAGCGAGTGATCTTCAAAGCAATCGTTCGATAACCTGTTTTACAAAATTACGGCAACAAGATCTACAACAATCATGAATTATTGTTTGTTATCATCAAAACTTAATGTTTTAACAGTAACCATCGTACGTAATTTTCATGTACTCATATAATTTAATTATTTGAATAAAAAATATTTTTAAAAAAAATTATGAGAGAAAGAACAAAACAAAACATGTGAGCTTAGAGTTAAAACAAGGAAAAAATTGGAGCAAAAAAATGGAAAAACGACTGAGAAAACTGAAATAAATTTTGATATCACGTTGATATGAGTACTATATAAGAAAAAAAGATGTGTGATTAATGCATTTTGCGGAATTAACTTTAGACACGCAATAAATTTGAGACTCATTTTAAATGGCATGCGGGCATCAACATGCATATGCAATTATTGCTTTTCTAAAGTAAAATTGCGATTGCTAAGCCCTATAGGAAGTTTTTTTTCTTGAGAAATATATTTGAGTAGAAAAGGATTGGAAAAGGAAATATATAACTCATAACTTGAGAGAATTATAAAATCCGTCACATAAAAATTAATGGGTAGGTCTTTTAATTTGGGAGAGAACTTCACGGATTTATATCCAAGAGATAGGTCGACCCGATTTATATTTAAAGTAAATAATAATCATTTTGACGAAAAAATTAAAAAGTAATACATTTTTATTAGTTGAGTTGCATACAAGATTCTTCGTACAAAATTGACTCATGAAACAATCTCGTAAGAGTTTTTTGAAAATTACTCTATACAAAGATAGATTTCAACCTAGCATATGGATAATACCTCAATGATAGATCTAATGTCCCATGATTTGCCACGTCAACAATATATAATTAATTACGCATATGTGTAAAAATACGAATAGTTGAATGCATAGTTTGAGTATTAAACTCATATGCTAGGATCTCATCTACCACACAAGCCTTCGACTCTAGCTCTAATTGAAAATTTGAATTTAGTGCACTAGGTACAATTTTTTTACACATTCAAACAATCTTCTTTTGCCGAGATTCTCAATTTTAGCACGATATGTCCATACTGTTGGCTGAAAAAGCACCAAATTGTCAAGACAACAAAATTTGTACATCTAGAAACCCAAAACTCTATTCAGACAAACTTAATACTATTTTCACAAACTTAATACTATTTTCACAGTTTTCCACAATAATTTGCATCGAAAAAGGTCCCATGATTAACAAATCACATATGAATTATGATATTATTTTTATCATCCAAAAATAATCAATAATGATATATTTTGGGAAAATTGCATATATTACCCTTGTGAAATCCCGGGTTTGTTGATAACCCCCTATGAAATTGTTTTAAGTTATAACCCCCTGTGATTCTAGATATGTAGCAAACAAACCTTTGCAGCTAAAAAATGACGAAAATACCCCTACTTAAAAAAATGATTAATTTAATTTTTTTATAATTTTATATTTAATTGAATAAAATAATCAAATTTTAGTTAAATAACTATGAAACTTATATATAATAATTTTATATTAATATTTTCATTTTTTTAAACATTGGATTTTCGTCATTTTTTCGTCATTTTTAGTTGAAAAGAGTGTGCATGATATATACATATCTAGAATCACAGGGGGTTATTAGCCTAAAAAACTTTCATAGAGGATTATCAGCAAACTCGAGATTTCACAAGGATAATATATGCAATTTCCCCATATATTTTCACATCCTTTATGGAGAAAATTTTTCCCCTCCTGTATTTGTAATTTTTTTTTACGATTTTGTACATTTATGTTAAATTTCAATCTTAACTCACTATATTTTAGTTTTTTTTTTCTAGACAGGATGCTATAATAAAAAAAACTGTTAATACAATGGAATCCGGATATCTCACATTGATATGATATTGTCCACTTTGAATCTAAACCCTCATGATTTTGTTTTTGGAATCACCCAAAATTAAAGTCTCATACCAATGAAGATATCATTTCATATATTAACTCATGATCTTTCTTGATCTTCCAATGTGAAACTTTGATTGAATACCCAACAACAACTATGTGGTGCTGTTGTTCAGTTGACATGACGTATGTCGTGTACTCATATCAGATCTGAACTTTCAAAGAAAAATGATCTAAAGTGCCAAAAAAAAAACACAAATGATGAAAATAAAATTTAATGACATAGATTACCAAAATCATAAACACATAAATATATATAATACTAAAAATGCAATTTTCGGAAAATTTTACTTTTCGTAAAAGAACACAATATTTATGACCGCGCGCATTTAATATTAGTAAGCTACCTAACTTAATTTATATATATATGTGACACAATTATATAGGTACATTTTGGTAGGAACTTTAAACCCTCAAATTTTAAGCAAAAAAATTGTATTAATTATTTAGATCAAGTTGGTGGTGTTAAGTAATCAATATTCTTGCATTTCTAACGTGGCGTATACTACTACTACTACTACGTACTATTCAATGCAGATATATCCACCAGTAGACTAAGAACAATGCTGAAAAAACATACATTCTCTCAAATAAAATTATAAATATAAGCAAAAACTTGGTAGTTGTGAATTCAGATAGACGCCTCTCGTCTTTCATTACAACATAGTCATATCCACCTTCATCTTACAAACCATAAAATATTTCTTTTCATCAAGAAATCCGAACCAAAAAAATCACATTCGATCGAAGGAAGGAAAGAAACGAAAACCCCCCCAAATGGAGTCTGTTGTTTCGGAGCTTGAAGGCACTCTTTTGAAGGATCTTGACACTTTTTCATACTTCATGCTGATAGCTTTCGAGGCGTCCGGTTTGATCCGGTTCGCGCTGCTGCTAGCGTCGTGGCCGTTGGTTCGTCTTCTCGAGCTTTGTGGGAGAGGGGACTATGGGCTTAAGATTACAATCTTTGTAGCCACGGCTGGGGTTCCAATATCTGAGATTGAAGCAGTGGCCAGAGCTGTTTTGCCCAAGTTCTATTTAGACGACATCGATATGGAAGCTTGGAGAGTCTTCAGCTCGTACGAGAAACGGGTCGTGGCGACGAAAATGCCTAGGGTTATGGTCGAGAGGTTCGTGAAGGAGCATTTGAGATCGGATGGTGTTGTTGGGAATGAGCTCCATGTGAACCGATTCGGCTTCGCCACCGGTTTTGTCGGCGGCGATGATTTTGGTTCGTTCGGGACGAGGATGGCTGAGTTATTTGGAGGTGAGAAACCAAGTTTGGGGCTAGGAAGGCCTGATTCTGCATGTGGCTCATCATTCCTACCATTTTGCCATGTGAGTTGGTCATATTTTTCTGTTTAATAACATTACACCACATTTTGGAATTTGGATCCTCTACAGCCATTGATTGATCCTAAACGGGGTACACTTGATCCAACGATTGTGTTGTGCAGCATCACATTTAATTTAAATCCCACCTACATTTTTTACCTATAATTAATCATAAGTGTCCATTTTTTTTTGTTTTTGTCGATTAACTTTTCAAATTTTTGTTATGGTACACTAACTTTAATTTTTCTCATATTTTGGTCCAACTTTTGATGTGGCACCAGAAATGATGACGTGTCTAGCTACCACATCAATACTTGTACCAAAATCACTGAAAAATAAAAGTTATTGTACCAAAACCAAACTTTGAAAAAGTTAATGAATCAAAACCAAAGAGTGAACAAATTATTGGATCAAAAACAGCATTTCCCGGGAAACTTAAATGACCAATTTTAAAATTATGATGTTTCATTCCTTTCATGATTAATTCAACCATAAATATTGTTCAAAACTATATAATAATCGTATACGAAATTGAATATGTATATTATAATATGGTTCCATGCATGGAAACAACATATAGTTACTATATTTCTATTCGCAACAAATTAAACAGGAAGTTTGCCATCCACCATTCACCAACAACAAGAAACAAGAGTGCCTCACGGCCGGCCCCGTGCCGGTAATATTTCACGACGGCCGCCTCGCCATCCGACCGACCCAATCAGCCGCCCTCGTGATCCTCTTATGGATACCTCTTGGATGCCTTCTTGCCATCATCCGGATAACCCTAGGAATAATAACTCCGATGTGGGCCATACGCCATATTTCGCCGCTTCTCGGAAGTAGGGTTGTCGTAAAAGGAAACCCTCCTCCGCCTGCCTCCGCCTCCACCTCCGGCGTCCTCTTCGTTTGCACGCACAGAACCCTAATGGACCCAGTGGTCCTCTCAGCCGTCCTCCGCCGTAGAATCCCTGCCGTTACATACTCACTTTCTCGCCTATCCGAAATCTTGTCGCCCATCCCAACCGTCCGTCTGACGAGAATCAGAGACGTAGATGCACAGAAAATCAAACGTGAACTCGAAAAAGGAGACTTAGTTGTGTGTCCGGAAGGAACCACTTGCAGGGAACCTTTCCTTTTGAGATTCAGCGCGCTTTTTGCGGAGCTAACCGATCGAATCGTACCCGTGGCCATGAACTATAAAGTAGGGCTCTTTCATGCAACCACAGCTAGGGGTTGGAAAGGCATGGATCCAATATTTTTCTTCATGAATCCGCGACCCGTTTACGAGGTCACTTTCTTGAACCAGTTGCCGGCAGAAGCTACTTGTTCTTCGGGTAAAAGCCCACACGATGTGGCTAACTATGTTCAGAGAATCTTGGCTGCGACTTTAGGGTTTGAGTGCACAAATTTCACTAGAAGAGACAAGTACAGGGTTCTTGCGGGGAATGATGGAATTGTATCTCAGAGTACAAATGGGAATCCTGCTGTGGAATTGGCCAACACTTTGAAGAAATTGGTGGGATCCTTCATGATTCATTAATATTGGAGAAATAAACACGAGGCTTTGATCTTGTTCTTGGTATATATATATATATAAATATTACATGTTACCATGCATTATTTTTGTGTAATGTTGTTTGTGCGTGACTTTAATTTCTTTTTGGACACTTTGATAAAATTTTATGTAATTAATTATTCAATCAAGTACTTGATTTGGATTTAAAGATGCTGTTTTTTTTTTTTTATAACGTGCGACTTCCGAACTTGGCTAAGCCGAACTAATTAAAGCAATAGCTAAGATGCTGTTATTATTGATACTAGTATCCTTTCCATGCCATGGGTGGTATATGTATAAATTTTTCTGCGTTATTTAATTTTATATTAATTTCATGATAATATAATCAAAATATTCAATATTTTAGATAAATATAAAATAATATTATAAGTAATTTTAAAAAGTTCAAAATAATTATAGATAAATTATAAAAAACTTAATTAATTACTCGAAAATTCTTGACCTTATTGATATATTGTATGTATTGGCGAACATAAAATTATAATTTTCATTTAGGCTTCATCAATTATAATTAATATATTTTTGTTATAAACATATTACTATTATAGATTATTATCTTATTAAAGATATGTGATCAAGATAAATATGTAAAGATAATATTTGTACAGATTTGTATCTTGTAATTTTTTCCTATAAATAGGGGTGATTGAGTTCAATAAAATTTGCACCTGAGTATTGACTCATATGAATTCTCTCTTTTCTAATGAATTCTTTCTATTCATCTCTCTTATTCTTTTATGAGTTATAACACGTTATCAGCACGATGCTGTAACCAACTGAGAATGAAAATAATTCTCATTTTATTGATGCTATTGGAATAGCACACTGACACCGTGTTGTCAATACTCGATTTTATGAGAGATATTCATTGGTGCTCTAGAAGTAGCCCAATGAAATAATTGATATATTGGTGCCCATGAAATATCATGAATATGTTGATGACTATAAAGTAGCACAACATGATTTTATATTGAGAATGAAGAAATTCATGATCGTGATATAATATATTGAGACTTTTGAGAGATTCATGATTACAATTTTGATATCGAAAGATATTCATGAATTCATGATATAATATATTGAATATTGAGATATTCAAGATTAAGATCTGATATAAGATCAAATATATTGAGAATCTTAAGAGATTCCTAGTTATAGTATAATATATTAAAAATCTGAATAGATTCATGATAAAGATGTGATATATGATTTCGTATATTGAGAAAGTGAAGAAATCATGATTGATATCTGATATGATATCAAATATCTACAAATATAATTGAAGAAATTGATCTCATGTCAAAATATATCAATATTGAAATATTGATAAAAAGAAGCAAAATTTGATAATATTCGTGAAGAATATTAATATAAGATCCAAGATTTGAAAATATTCTCGAAGAATATGCCCTTTTGATTGTTGAGGATCTCAAAAAAAATATCGATATCTGATCTAAAATTGTGAATATCCACAAGAGAAAGTTATTAAATATATGAGATATATAAAGATATTGAATAAATAACTATTCAAATCATATGTTTGTTAATGTTCTAGAAGAAACATTATCTATTATTTGTCACACTTTTTATGAAAGTGATCATGATTTGATATTCAATGATAATAATTATATATCATGGATCGTGTTTATATTTTATATTCCATATTTGATTTTATTATTTGGTTGATTCATATTTGTATTTTTGGTTCGGAGTATGAATCCTAATGTATTGATTATATATATTTTAGATATTATATAAACTTTTGATTATAGTTTATAGATTCTATCAATATATTGCATGAGTTATTGCATTAATTGAATATGAAATTTGGTAAAAAATTAATAATAATTCTAATTTGAAATTTTTTATATTTTAAGAATATATTGGGTTGTTAAATCTTTATTCCATAAAATTTGATAATGAATTTAAATTACTCAATTTTGATTAATATGGATATAAATTTTGAACTCTTTCAAAATTATTTGATTAAGCTATTACTCTTTAAATGAATGATAAAATATTTTTATAACATGTTATTATCTTACATGTTTTGTAAATGTAAGAATACAAATTCAATGTGAAATGATATTCGTGATAGATCGAATGTTATTGTTGAAAGTAAAAACTCAATTTGGCGCATACAAGAATTTAAAAAAAGGTACACTTGATTTTTCAATTTCAATTCTTGTAATATCTTATTTATGATGTTTTGTTCAAGGAAAACAATTATGAAAGATGTCTGATTAATGTTGTCCGTTCTTTTAAGAGAACGTGGCAGTACCAATGAACACAGTTGATACACTGTATTTTAATTTTTTAAGGAAGAATATGTTATCTCATATGAAGCAAGATATGAATTATGAATTTGACACAAAATATTGAGATATACTTCACAATCAAGTATTGTACTAAGTGTACATCGGTATCTCGTATCACTATCGTACCTGAAGTACGTAAAGAGATTTTATTGATATCTATCAAGCAAGATATAAAAGTTTGTGGATACCGTTGATGTCTACCCAAATTATATGTTTCATCGGATATTGAAGATCGTTTGATTGACGATGAAAATAATGATGTGCTTGATATTATAAAATAATGATAAAAATTGACGTATATGAATTTTTAAATCTAGTAGATATTGATTTGGTTTAAATAGTATATTACAAATCAATATTTATAGAAGAGCTAAAGAGCTTCAGAAGTATCATTGATACAAATACTTTCAGAGTTTGACATAATGGATTGAATTGAGCATTCAAATTATATAAATAGTTGAAAAACTATTGATAGTGTGCGCAAAGATGTTAATGAATAAGCCAAAGTTCCTGGATCGATAAATATGAATGTTTTTGAATCAAAGATCCAGAAGATTTTATGAATTTTTTTTGGCTTATCAAATTTGATATCACTATCATTAGCTCAAATTGGTAGAGAATTCCCATATTATCTGGAATAAATAAATAATGTGGGCCCACGAAGCGCAACATGATATTTGCGAAAATAAGTATTGAGAAAAACTTCTGGAATATATAATCAAGACAAGCCTGATCAAAAGAGGATATGCATATCAATTTTATGATTATAAATACGTTGGTGTAATTGATTTATTTTGCCTCCAATCAACTATTAAACCATGAAAATAAATGCATCATATTTGGGGATATCTGAAAGATATATTATAAATATTATGCCAAATTCTCATGTACTGAAAGTTAATGTTTGTGAGAGAAATGCACTACATAAATCTCTTGAAGAGATTGTAAATATGTTGAAAATAAATTAGATCTTATGATCAATTATTTGAAGCAATGAGATTTTATGAAAATTCTCATTTGTTATTCTTATAAAACAATGTTTTCAACATTGAGGGGGAGGAATTAGAAGCTACAAGAATATTTTTGAGATCGATCACAGTGAAATATAAAGTAAACATGATTTTCAAAGTTTAAATCTCAAAATACATTATTTGATCTTGTGTATAAGATCATTTATACTATTTAGTTTCATTTATATTCAAGTTGAACAAAGTATATAAATCGTCTTTAGTGACGAAGAACCCCTTTAAAGAAAATAAGTGAATATCTCAATGTGAAAAGAATAACGAAGGCTGGTCGTTATAAAAAAATCGATGTCCTGCAGGACCATATCTTATACTACTTGCAAGTAAATGAAAAAAAAAAAACGCTAGAAGCGTGAACGATCAATTATTTCAATGAATTCAAGTTGGATTATGTTATTCCTGAAGAATAACAAGTATATTAAAAGATAAGATTTCACAAATTATTTGGGATCGAAATGATATAATCATTCGTGTGTTTTGCTATTAAGCAAAATGATGATTATTTTGAACTACAATTTATAGACTAGATTGTCAATAACAAATGATTGACAAGTGATATGTGGCATATGAGCAAATATTAGCAAAGTTTCTCAAAATATTTCAATTAGATTATGATAAAATATTTGCGCTTGTCATAAATGTACTAATTTGATGGTGATATATTTAGAAACATCATCGAAGGATTTGATGCTCAAAATATTGTTTTTGTCAACTAATAGAAGAATAAAATATATTTGGTCTTGAAGTACCATATATATGGCAAAATCCGCATTTGAATCAATTTTTGGCAAAGTAGTGCATAAGATTGAAATATTAAGAGTTAATAATTGAAAGTGATGCTTGCAAGAGCGGGAGCAATTAAAGTTGTACTCTTTTTCCCTTGTCTATGATTTTTCCAAGTGGTTTTTCATAACAAGGTTTTTAATGAGATAATTAACAAGTATCAAGAGATGTCGTACTCTTTTTCCTTCATTAGGATTTTGTCCCACTGGGTTTTTTCTGATAAAGTTTTAACGAGGCGCATCCATCGTCGGAAAGATATCCAAAGAAAATATATGTTGTTGTACTCTTTTTCCTTCGTTCAGATTTTTTCAACGGGATTTTACTGTCAAGGTTTTAACGAGGCAACACTTGAGTCCCGATGAAGTTCTCAGACATACATCTTGCCAAATGGAGATTTTGAAGAATCGATTGCTTGTGCAAATAATCATCTAAGGGGGAGTGTTATAAACATATTATTATTATAGATGATTATCTTATTAAAGATATGTGATCAAGATAAATATGTAAAGATAATATTTGTACAGATTTGTATCTTGTAATCTTCTTTATAAATAGGGGTGATTGAGTTCAATGAAATTTGCACCTAAGTATTGACTCATATGAATTCTTTTTATTCATCTCTCTTATTCTTTTATGATTTATAACAATTTTATGTATATGGTATAATATAACTAATTTTTTCATAACTGGACCAATAATCAAACCGATCAATCTTTCAAAGTGGTTATTTAAAATTTAATTTTTATAAGATTTTTAATGTGTATATAAATAATAAAAATTATATATTGACAAAATTTTAAAATCTGAAAAATATACATATAATCAAAATATCTTATATGTATTAACAAAAAAATTGATTAAAAATAAGCTCAAATACTAATAAAATAATTTTTTAACAATTTAAAAAATCCAAATAATCACAAATATATATATAAAATCAAAATAAAATTTTAAATTTTAATTAAAATAAATACATTTTTTAGAGGATATAAGAAATAATCAAATTCTTAAAGGTTTCAAAAAACTGAAAAAGGGATGAACATGTCGTATTGGTTTGTTCAACTGGATTTTTACCAAGTTTGACCTCTTAAACGGTTTTTAACCTTGGTCCGGACCGGATCTGACTTGTTACCGGTTCTCGGTTTAGTCGGTCGATCCGTTCTGATTTTGAAAATACTTGGTGTGAAAATTTGTCATATTTTCGTCTTATGAGCTTGTCTTTTTGTAGTTGTGGTTATATATGTTATCAAATTTAGTATTTTCTATTGGGGAATTGATGTGACATTACATATATTAGTGTTAAATTAGTTTTAAGTCAACACTACGTCGGTGTTGCATCAATGTCACGTTAGGAAAATAACCAAAATAAAAAAAAAACTGCTAAGATAAAGAACTGAAATTTAGCATCATAGATACCGAAATGGTGAGGAGACAGATTTGCAAGAGCAAAATTGCAATTTTATCTAATTTGTAATGTAATATTACTCGATCACATTTAAAAAATAAAAGTAGAAAAATAAAACAAAATTGAGGATCAAGAAAGTCAATTGGGTCATCAAGCAAAATGTTAACAATTAAAGTATTCTCGTGGCACAAGAGTATATATAAACTAATGAGAGTCTTGTACGTAACGCAATGCACAAGAATTTGATAAAGAGCCGTAAAGCTTAAGGGATAATTACGTAATATTCCGGTTCCCAACAATTTATTAGGTATACAAGCAAATACAATGCAATATGTTTTTCCTCGATTGCTCACCCATTATTATGAACAATGAAATTTTCATACTACTATCTTAAAATGGATTTTTCATTTAAGTAATGTATCAACTACTTCTAGTAGACTCGTATTGGATACAAGCAAAAACACAAAAACTCTTATTAAATTGTTTGACGATTAATTTTTTTAGACATATTTCTTACTCAATCTATAAAAAATTATTACTTTTTACTTTATATATGACGTTAACCCATCTCATAGATATTGAACCGTGAGACAAATAATTAGACATTCTCGTGAGCTGTCATTAGACCTGGACAAGGGCCGGGTTGGACCCGGACCCGGCCCGTGGTCAACGGGCCGATTAACCGGATCAACGGGTTCAACCCGGAACGGGGACCGGACCGGCCCGGCGAGTTGGACACTTGGCGCCCAAATGGGCGCCTAGATGGCCAGATGATATTCCAACGGCCACAATCTTGTGGTCGTTGGATCATTCAATGGCCACGATTTCGCGGCCGTTGGAGATCAACGACCACGATTTCGTGGCCGTTAAAACCCGGCTGACCCGTCGGATCCGTCGGGTTGCCGGTTTTTTTTTATTTTTTTTTACTTTTATCTATAAATACCCCAAGTCCCCTTTCATTTTGTTTACACAATTTTCTCTTCATTCTCTCCATTCTCAATTCTTTTTAATTTTTTGAATTATCAAAAATATCAATTTTCGAATTTTGATTATTGGTTTATTGTCAATTGTTGATTTATTTTCATATTTATACAATTACAAAATATGTCCGGAGCGGGATCAAGTCGTAGAGGTGACAAAGGAAAAGGAAAGGAAAAGAGCATCGTACCACCCGAGGTCGAGTATCCTCAATTCAATGTCGATGGCTTTGATCTTGAATATTCCGATGATGAAATTCAAGAAATTTGACAAGAGGCGTAACAAATACAACAAGTTGAACAACCACCACGTCATCATATGCAAGTCAAGAAAGTATGAACGATCCGGCGGCCTCTCAAAGACAAACTCGAGCGGTGCCTCGTCCGACATTAGATATCTTCACCAAATATTTCGACAAGGTGATGCTTCCCTCAGGTGATTTGCAAGCCAAATGCAAATATTGTTCAAAATATTACAAATTTAAACAAGGAGGTGGTTAAATTTGTAATATTTTGAACAATATTTTCATTTGGCTTGCAAATCACGTGGTTATGGAATTTTGACGCGGCATATCAAAAAAAATTATCCGGTGGAAATTGGGATTGATCGTGCTCAAACTCAAATTCCAGCATTCTCTTCTCAATTGGGTAATGAATCTCAACTATTTAATTATAACGAAGCTAGATTTAGAGAAGAAACGGCTAAATTTTGTGCGGTTGAACAACTTTCTTTTAGTTTTAGAGATAAATTATCTTTTGAAAATTGGCTTTCTACAAGTGCAAATCCTTCTATTAGACGTATTCCAAGAAATTGTCTCAAACGCACAATGAAAAATTTAGTTGTCGATCAAAAGAAAGAATTAATTAAGGAATTTTATAGTTTGAATAATAAAGTTTCTTTGTGTTTCGATATTTGGAGTGATCATTGACAAATTTAATTGTTCATATATGGGTATTACATGTCATTGGATTGACAATAATTGGAACATTCAAAAAAGTTTTCTTGCATATAGATGTTTCAATGAGTCACACAGGGCACAAAATATTTCTTAACTTATATTTGTTATTTTAGAAGAATATGGTCTAACTACCAAAGTTTTTCAATGTCTTTTGATAATGCTAGTGCAAATACTTCTAGTATTAGTGAGCTTATTGAAGTATGTAAACCATCACTAGGTGGCAAATTTTTTCATATTAGGTGCACATGTCATATTTTAAATTTGTGTTTTTAAGATGAGCTAAAAAGTTTAGGCATACATATTCAACCAATTAGAAACGCTATTCATTATTTATGGACGCATCCCCAAGTTATGAAGCAATGGAGAAAATTTTGTAGAGTAAATTGTATGAAGCCTAAGCGATTTACACGAGATGTTCCAACTCGTTGAAATTCAACATATAAATTGTTATTATCCTCTTTTGAATATAAAGATTTATTATGTACATTTTTTCATCAATTTGTTCAAGCTCGTGATATTTATTTGTTTTCAAATCAATGGAACATATGCACTAGTATTTGTGAAATTTTAAAAGTTTTTAATAATTCTAGTGACCAATTATCCGGTGTTTATTATCCTACTTCACATTTAGTTTTAACACATTGTTGCAACATTGCTTGTGTTTTTCATGAACAGTGTTTTATCTCAATGTATTCTCGTCATGAAAGCAAAATGGGAAAAATATTTTTCGGTCATTCCTGAAATTTTTTTATGTGCTTTGTTTTAGATCCTAGACTTAAATTAGATGACATAAGCGACATGTTAACATTATATTATGAATCTTTGGAGCCTATTTCGAAACCGAGTCCTCCTATCTCATGTTTGTTTAATATTAAAAGTTATTTACTTGATATTTATAATGAATATAACATCAAATATGATGGACAAATTATTTCACATGAAACACAATCCACTGCAACTAGTAATGTTACTTCTAAACTTACTAAAGCACAAATTTTATTAAGGAAACGGATGAAACGTCCACGAGGATGCTCAAGTTCCAGTCAGGAACTTGATAATTATTTTACCACTACTTTTGATTTTAGTGATACAGATGAGAAAAACTTCGACATTTTGAGATAGTGGTCGCAAAAAACACAAATACATCCAATTTTGTCTATCATGGCAAAAGAAATTCTAGCTTGTCCGGTTTCAACAGTTGGAGTGGAGCAAGCATTTAGTATTGGAGGAAATACATTGGACAAGAGACGTTCTAGCTTAAGGTCGGAAAATTTGGAAGCCCAATGTTTGCTCAATGATTGGTCAAAAACCGCTACTCGAACACAACATATTCAAAGTGATGAAGAAGACCAAGATGATACCGAAGGAACATCCGGAACTACGACGGGAGGAAATGCGAGTGAAGCAGAATAAAATGTAATAGATATTGAAATTCTAATATATATTTATTTAATAAATGTAATATATATTTGTTATAGAGATATGAACTATTTGATTGAGTTTATTTAAAGAATATGTATTACAAAAAATATTAAAAAAAATTTGAAGAGCAAAAATCAGGTTAGCGCCCAGGAGGCGCGACCGCGCCTCCCACCTGCGCGACCGCGCCTCTCATTTGGGCGCCCGCACGGCCGCTTCGCATAAAATAATGCGCAGCAGCCGCGCGGCCGCGTAGGTGCTAGGCGCGCCACCCCTGCTCATTTAAAAAAAAATGGCGCAATTTTTTTTTAAATTATAAGGGTTGACCCGGACCCGTCGGTTAACCGGACCCGGACCGGAACCGCCGGTTCACCAACCCGGACCGGAACTGGCCATGGGCGGGCCGGTTAAGGGTTGGTAAAACACCAACCCTGAACCGGCGGGTCCGACCCGGACCGTGGCCAGGTCTAGCTGTCATGGGCTATAGCCAGCCCATATTTTTTTTTATTTTTTATTTTTTTAAAAAAATATTACTCGGTAAGTTTTTAATTTAACCCACTATTTCATTATATATTAGTGCTAGGGAATAAGGGAAGTCAGTCTGTTCATACTGTTTCGCTCGAATTCCTTAGTAATTCCAACTCCTCCTTTAAATTTAGTAATATCGACTAGTTTCAAAAGCTTTATTGTCATAATGAGTTTAAGAAATTTTTAAATGGATAGAAGATATCGATTCTAAAAGTATTATAATCAAATATTTTGAATTTTTTTAAGAAAAACATATATTATATTAAGTTTATTTGTTTCAAATAAGGTTGACTAAGTGATTATATGTTAATGATAATAGATATGATTGCAGAAGCGATCAGAAAAAAGAATAAAATACTATAGAAGAGAAGATAGTAGAATAGATATATAAAGCTCACATAATTGAATTAAGTATTACTTCAGTCAGCTATACAGTTTACGAGATTCAGTAAGCAGATCGAATGCGATTTCGAGGACGAAATCATTCCTTAGAGGGGAGGAATTGTAAGACCCAAAAATATTAAGTTTTTAATTAAGGGATTTGAGATTTAAATTTCGAATATGGAAAAATATTACTTTGAAGAATTTGAGAAGTTAGAAATTTAAATTTCGGGTCGAAAATATTTAATTTGAGGATTTTCGGATTTTAAGATTTTAATATCAGTAATTCTTAAATTAAAAGATAAAAATATTTGAATTGATATTTATGAAATTTAAGATGCAAATTCCAAGATTATAAATATCAAGGATTTAATTTGAGGATGAAATTCGAGCAGGGACCAATTTGCAAAAATTGAGAAGTTCAAGGACTAAAATGCGATAAGGTCCGAAATGATTTAATTTTAATCCGAGAATATTTAATTGGAGAATTTTTAGAGTTTAGAATTAAATTCAAATATTCTTAAATTATTTAGGATTGAAATTGAATTCAATCGCTTGTCCGGGAACTGATTTGCAATTATGCACAAGTTTAGGGACCAAAGTGCAATTTTCATGCAAGTAGGAATCACACGTGGTATGTATATATTTATTGTGAAGATTTAATTCATAATATTTGTGAAGAAGCCGAGAGCAAGGTTGGAAGAAATTGTCTCAAGCAAATTTCATTTTCAAGCTTCCATATCTTTTCATCCGCCCGGTAGAATTTTTGATTGATTGTATATTTGCGATCACGGCTCCGAGTGCTACGTTTTTACGTAAGTTTTATGAAGTTATACCATTTTTGAATTTTAAGATGTTGTTAGAATTTAGATTTGATTGTATAAACATGTTCTCGTATATACGACGATAGCATATCTAAGACGGATCGAGAAAAGATCGTCGTTTGGACATGTTTTCGAATTTATGAGAAATTTTGAGAAATATGAATTTTCTTGATTGATATGTACGTGTATGTGCTGCAAATTTGATGAGATTATAGTGTTTAGATGATGATCATATTGATGTTTAAGCTTTCGGAACTTCCAACTTCGAACTGTTACGCCGCCGGTTTGCAATTTAATCCGATATCAGTTATAGACTCAACTTAGAAATAAATATCAGATTGATAATGATATGGAGCATGGTTTACACTTTATTTCAGTTGGAAATTGAAGTTCTCGAAGTCGAATCGACGTGTTCTAGCCGTTTGAATATCAAATCCAAAATTGGAGCAACTAAGAGTTGGAGCAGATTGTGAAGAGCAGAAATTTGATAGTTGTGTCTGATCAAGACTTGCACGAGTTCAGATACTTGAATCATAATAAAGGTATGATTCGACATTATCCTCGCCAGGTAGAACAACTCGAAAACGTGGTGGTTTTCGAGTTTTCCTAAAATCACATATTTAATTGTTTATATGCTTTCATATGAATTGATATTTGTTATTTCTTGGCTTGATTAAATGATTTGAGTGTTCAAGATGTTTTACAGTATTAATGCATACAGATTATGTTGCATTCATCTTGAACCCTACCTTGAAAAGCACAGAGGGCTGATTGGCCTAGAGTGCATATGACGTTTGGAGGACTGTAGTTGAGTGGCACGAAATGTAGATTTATTTCTAGAGCTAGAAGACTCACTATAGTTGCACCAAAGTCAAGAGAATTGATTTTACCGCTACCTCGATTGGGTGAGTTGGTGGTTAGTTAAAGATTTTATTTCCTGGGATCCTAAGAACCGAGATTTGTTTGTTATCGGACTTGATAACCTATTTCCTAAAACATGCATTGCATTTATGCATTAACCTAGAGATTTCTATGATTTAGAATATGCCTTTATAAATGCTAGCATGTTATTATATGTCATTCCAGATGTGAATGTGTTTGTATGTTTGATGAATTGATGTGCTATAAGAATTTAGGAATCGATTATACTTCTATGATTTACATGTTCTTACATGTTTGAGATTTAAGATTATGATAGCATATAGATTTCATATGCTCAAATAATTTATATGCATGTCATTCATACTGAGATGTATTTTCATCGGAGTTATCCGACTGTTGTTTTGTTTTATATGTGTGCATGACAACAAGTGGGGCAGAAGCTGACCAGAGTTGATATGGATAGCTTGGGATGAGAGATTAAATGTGGAGACGCGGGTTTTAGATGTTGAATTGTTTTCAAAGATTTAGTTGGAACCATGTTTAGCATGATCATGTTGAATAGTTTGTTTAGCTTATTTTTACATGCTCAATATGAATGTAGTAAAGGCATGAAACTATATTTAGAACTTGATATATATGTTGGACATGTTTTAGACTTGATAGCATGTTTATAGCATTGTTGGATTGAGATTATTTATGCCATGAACTGAATTTGGACAGAAACAGAAAGTCTGCAGTTTTTTTTCGAAAATGGAATGTCAGGATCGATCTTGTGAGTTCGTAGGATCGATCATGGCACAAAAATGGATTCTAGCAGAAACTTGTGAAAAGTTCCAGGATCGATCCTGACCAAATATTTAAAAAAAAAAAATTGTTTTTTGCCTTGATTTGATTATTCTTTGATCAAGTATGATTAATTGTGTTTAATTATACTTTGCCCCTAAGATGAGATTAGCAACCCGAGATCCCCACAGATAATCTTATATGACTTCATAATGATTGATGAAGACCATTGTGTTTGTGAAAATATTCAATAAAAAGTTTGTAATTCTATCTCTTTATGTCGATGACATATTGTAAGTTGAAAATGACAAGGAGTATATAGAAACCATTAAGAAGTATTTGTCCTCAAATTTTGAAATGAAGGACATGGGTGAGGCAGATTACATTATAGGTGTTAAAAATCACAGAGATCATTCTAAGAGATTGATTGCACTGTCTCAAGAATCTTACATTAAAAAGGTTCTAGAGCGATTTAGAATGTTGAATTTCAAACCCATTGATACTCCAGTGGCCAAAGGAAAAAACTTAAGTCGTGAAAAGTGCCCAAACTCTTCTAAGAAATCCATGATATGTCCAAAGTGCTATATTCTAGTGAAGTTGGGAGTTTGATGTACGCAATGATGTGTAATCGTCCCGATATTTGTTATGTCATGGGTCTGGTATGCATGTATCAATCTAATCCATGAAGAAGACATTGGAGTTCGGTTAAAATGATTCTAAGATACCTTAAATGCACTACAGATTATTTCCTCTGTTATCATGGAAATGATCTAACACTGATGGAATACACAGATGCTGATGGGGGTGGTGATTTAGATGAGCATAAATCCACCTCTGGATATGCATTCTTGTTAAATGGTGGATGCATATCTTGGAGAATCAAGAAACAAACATGTATATCTCTATCCAAAATGGAAGCAAAATTTGTGGCCTGTTCTTCTACAGTTCAGGAAGGTGTTTGGTTGAGAAGATTTGTAGATCATTTAGGTGTAGTAAGCAGTCCAGTGGGAGCCGTAACATTTTATTGCGATAATCAATCAATAATTGCTTACACAAAGGACCCTAAATATAATGGAAAAACTAAACATATCGATACAAAGTACAAGTTCATCAGAGATATTATTGAAAAAAAAGAGGTGACTTTGAAATACATGCCTACGCGCATGATGGTGGTTGATTTTTTTATTAAGCCAATACCAAGAGATATCTTTATAGATCATGTTAGATCTCTTGGACTACGTAAGATGTGATTGTAGAAGAAACACATTATAAATATTTAAGACATTGTGCGCATTATTATAAGAATGTTCATTATGCGCTATGTGTACATATTTACTTTATGCTTTATTTATCCGAGCATTAAATGTAATTTTGACAAGTTGATATTGTCTCTCTCACACGAAAAATCCCCTCTGATGCTGAGAAACATGTAGAGATGAGACAATATTGACTTTTTAGTGAACAAATCCATATATGTGTTGCATTGGTCATGAATTACCAAGATGATATTACTTCATTATTTATATTTATATTTATATTTTTTTTTGTAATTGAAATGAATTTTCCCACAACCATTAAAATTGTATGATAGCCAGATTAGAGTTTTCATTATATCGATATATGTTGGAGGATAAACGAGAAGAAAACTCAAGTTAAGTGTTGTGATACACTTGAACTAAGATCTGAACGATGTGAATATTTTATATGACATACGCTTCCAAAATGTGGAAGGATCACATCGTAGCACGTATTTCATACCACGTGTGCTGAAGTGACTATCTGGATAGTGAGTAGATGAGTCCCAACTCATTGTGTGAGATCCGTAGGTTTAAATATAAATCTAATCTTATACCCTTAAGACTTTCGATGATTTCTTTAAATTTTATTTTAGTGTTGCTACTTTAGCATGTTACCAATAACTGTGAATGATTCAGTAATGTGGTACATGTCTAAGAAAGTAGCTAAAATAGAGATTGAAAGATTTCAGTGGGAAAGGAAGATTTATTTTTGACACTCATTTTGTTATTCACAAGCCGACTAATTATGTTTGACATAGGTTTTAGAACATAATTGTGAATACATGAATATAGATAAATTTTGAATCAAGTATGATCTTATTATTTTATTTTGGAACAAGGGATACATTGATTAGTGTAGTAAAATAAATCTGGGGATATAACGAGTAGATATCCTCATGATACTTTGAAATGAGCTGCTGTATATCCTTAACAGGTGTATGGCTATGAGCTCTGATTTAAAATTATTTTTGGTCACTCGATCCATTTGCTTGTATGAAATTAGTAGTATATGATTTTGAACATACTAGACAAAAGGTCTAGCCCTCATGTGCGAGGGGAGATGTAAAAAAAATTAAAATAATGGTTAAATGGTCACCCATGAGGGCTGACCAAACCCGACAGAAGTGATTCAAAATTTAAATCATTTGGAGGCAGTGGTTATTTATTATTAATAACCTCCTTAATCAAAATAAAAAAAATATGAATCGGAAGAAGCAAAAGTGGTGCTTCATATTGTCGAATACATCATCTCCATTTCACTATAAAAAATATCACAAGTTTAAGCATTTGGATTGTGAAATTTTTTCCTTTACGTTCGTGATTGGATCCGGATCATCGAGGATTCGAGGTATTATAATATACGGAGGGAAGGTTAGTAATCAACTACAAAAATATCCTATATCTAATTTTGTTTTTTTATTCGATTTTATTCGAAAGATTCGAGTCCATTTTCTGTCAGTTCTCATAATATCAAACAAACTACATTCGCAAAACTGACGTATAATATAAGTTTCACACAGGACTCACTCGCTTCCGATCTATACTCAACCTCCATTAACCTACTTTTATTTGTTACGTGCATGATCATAATTAAGTTACAAAATTTGTTTTGAAACAGAGTTCATACCATTTGATTGTTGCCCAGTTTGTGATAGCAACTCCATTCTTCTTATTTGGTAGTTTGATCGACGACGATTAAGGTAATCATGTCGTTGTTCTTGAGTCATGGTATGCCTTTTATCTCTGGCTTTCACGTGTGTTGATATATGCTTCTATCAATTCAATTGGAAAAGATCAGATCAAAGAGTACAAATCATATGAAATTAGTGATCAGATAAGTTCATGGTTAGATCAAATACTAGGATCAGATCTGTAACGCCCCATTTTTTATCTTAAATGAGTTATTTGAGTTAATCGGAGATTACAAAGTTCACGAGCCGACTTGATTTTGATCAGGGTCCTTTTTGCAAAAATTGGATTTTTCAGGGAGTAAAACGCAAATATTGTTTTTGATATACTATCTACACTTGGAATTGATTGGGAAAAGTCTTCATCTTCCTCTCCAAACCGATATCCACCATTAGAGACGCCTCAAACCCTCTTCAAGCTTTCAAAATCCAGTCCGAGCTCGATCCGTCCGTTAGAAATTAATTCTGAAGGCAGATTAGCGATCACTGCAGCGAGAGCTCCGTTATACCGTAAGTATTTCTCCGATCGGATATGTTTTGTTTTTCAAAGGTTGTTAGAATCGATTTAGATTCTAGTATGTTATTCTTGACAGAGTTCTGATCGTTTATTATCTGTCGGTTTTGAATTAGAGCGACGTTCGGATTTGTTATAATTTTTGGAAGCCATTTTCGAAAATGTGGATTTTGAGATTGATGGGTTTGCTTTGTTATTGTTGTTTTGGGCATTGATATGAGGTTATATCGGTATTGAACTGCTGTCTGCGTTTCCGTTTTGTTAAGTTTATAGCCGTTATGTCGTCGGTTTGAGTTTTGGAGATTTCGAACCATTTTTGTATTAATTGAAGCTTTGGCTTGTGAGTGATCATTGTTCGTCGGGAGTTGGACGAAGAACGGTAAAGAGATTTCCTTGAACCGTTGTTTGTTGTTTAGGTTGTATAGTTGTTGATACAATCTTTTGTTGTAGCTTGTCCGGAGTTGGATCTACGACATTGAAAGGTAAAAGCAGTCATCGTAGCGGGATAGCATACTCGGGACAGTTGATTCTCAAGTTTCCCTTTTCAAATCACATATTGCATCTACACTTGTTCTAGCATGAGGAACTTGTGTCTTGTTGATTGATTTTGCTTTTGACTATGTGGCTTATGTTTTATGTTTCTGTTATGCATTCATCTTGAGCCTACGTTGATTCAGCGGGCAGAACCGCCCTTTTTGTTTGGACGTTTGGGAACTATGATTGAGTGGCCTAGGTCGTAGTCGTATCGCCTAGTGCTAGCATACTCATTATGGTTTCTCAAAGTCTAGAGGAGTGAGATATGTGGCACCACCTCGATTGGGAGAGTCGGTGAGTCGTCACATGATCTCATCCTCGGGATCCCAAAAGCACAGTAGCAATCCTTCATTTACCAGATTTGATATCCCGGTTTAAAGACATGCATTTCATTACGTTGTTATTGATCGTGTTTTTGTCTTGAAAGCATGTTTATTGTTGTACTACTTGATATGTTGCTTTTACTGGGATTATCATTCTCATCGGTTTATGCGGCTGTTGCTTTGTTTTGTATGTGTACATGGCAACAGGAAGGGCAGGATCAAGTCAGCATAGACCTGGTTAGCGTCCAGAGCAAGAGATAGAAGTGAGACTCGTTTAGAAGTCGAATCAGCATGTCAACCTAGTTATGTTTTGCGAACATGTTTAGTCATTCGAACTTCTCGTATTTTTTTTGTAAGCAAGAATCGATGTAGGTACTACCGTATTGAATGTTTCTCTTTCCTAAACCTTATTTGTATTTTTATTGGCATGTCAAATACTTTTAATGCAAGTGTTTAGGTTTTGATTGAGTTTATTTCAGTGCCTTAACTCTTCTGGGCGAGAGGACAGCGCGGGCGCGCGGCCTCTTTGCGAGGTATGGGCGCGGGCGCTCTTGCTTAGAGCGCGGGCGCGCTAGTTTTTGCGCAGCATTAGCGCGGGCGCACTGACTTAGGCGCGGGTGCGCGAGCTTTCTTTTAAAAAAAAATAAAAAATAAAAATAAAATATTATTGGTTTCTTGTTACTTATCGATTGTTGTCGGATATTAGTTGATTAGAAACGAGGTCTCACATTAAGTGGTATCAGAGAGATAAGATTCTTGGTTGAACTAGAGTGAGCGGGTAGATCGAGTCTGCGTGTATTGGCTCCTCGCATGTGTTTGAATTATTTTAGCTGTATAATTAATTCCATGCGAGCATGCTTTATTGTTGAGAATTATTTGAATTACATGGTTATGTGATTTACTTTTATAAAGCATGATCTACTTGAGATATAACTTCTTATGTTATCGACTGGTATCCGGTTTTTCTGAGCGGTTGTAAAGGGGCACCGGTTGTAGAGATTGAGATATCTTGTGCCCTAACCTTTGTTATTCAGATGGGTCCTCGTCGAGTGATAAACAGAAACACACCACCAGTTATCCCTGCGACTGAGCAAGCTAGCACTGAAGTTGATCAGTTGGATGCTTCAGCAACGCCTATGGAAACCTTGCTGAAGAGGTTTCAGTCGTTCAATCCGCTGTTATTGATGGGTTCAGAAAATCCAGTTGACTGTGAGAGTTGGTTGGATGATATCGATCAGTTGTTCGATTCCATTGACTACACCGATGACCGCAGAATCAGGTTTGTTATTCATCAACTATGTGGGGTTGCTAAGAGCTGGTGGATCATGACAAAGAAACCAATGGAGAGTAGAGGTACGGAAGTTACTTGGACTCTTTTTAAATCTGAATTTTATAAGCGGTTTTTCCCTATCTCGTATCGCAAAGATAAGGGAGCAGAGTTTGCCAATCTGAGGCAAGGGAATCTGAACATTGAAGAGTACGTGGCTAAGTTTGATAGTCTGTTGCATTTTGCACCGCTAATTGCCGGAGATGAAGAAGCTAAGGCAGATCAGTTCATCAATGGTTTGAACCCCGACGTCTTCACGTTGGTAAACACCAACAAGCCTAACATCTTTGCGGATGCCATGAATCACGCAAAGGGAGCAGAAGCAGGCTTGTGGAGGCAAAGAGGTAACCAGGTAGAACCTCAGCAACAGAGGCAGTATCATAACCCACCATCTCAGTATCAGAATCAGCCACCTCAGCATCAGAACCAGCAGCAAAGGTATGAAGGTGGAAACAGTGGGGGAAACAGAAAAGATCAGTACAAAGCAAGAGGTAAACAGTTCAAGAGGCAGGGGAACAGTTCTTCTAGTTCCAGTGGTTCCAAGCAATTCGGTTCAGGACAGAGTTCTGGATCTTCAGCCATGTACTGTAGCAAGTATGGGGGAAGACACTCACCGGATCAGTGTGTGGGAGTCTTTGGTAATTGTAACACCTGTCAGCAACTGGGACACTTCTCTAAGGTGTGCCCTCAGCGTAACAGAGATAGAGCTCAGAGCGGAAGTTCATCTCGACATGCAGCTCAACCCGAGAGGCAGTCTTCTGCAGTGCACTCTTTCCAGCCTCAGCAGCAGAACAGACAGGGAGGTAACTCTAGTGCGAACCAGCCTCCGAGACAGCAGGCACGAGTCTTTGCTTTGACAGAGGATCAGGCTCAGGCAGCACCTGACGATGTTATAGCAGGTAACTGTTCGATTTTTGGTTATTCTGCTCATGTTTTGATAGATACAGGTGCTTCCCATTCCTTTATCTATGAGAAATTTGTGTTATTGCATGCCTTACCTAATGAGTTGTTGCCTACTATAGTAGCTGTTACTTCACCGTTGGGTGGAGGAATTGTTTCTGTCAGAGACTAGTCAGGAACTGTGAACTTTGTTTTGAGGGGAATTTGTTAGAATTCGACTGTATTGTGCTTGGACTGTCAGATTTTGATTGTATTGTCGGTATAGATACTTTGACCAAGTACAGGGCAACAGTTGATTGTTTTCTAAAGGTTGTCAGGTTCAGACCTGAAATGGCAGACGAGTGAAAATTCTTTGGTAAGGGTTCTCGATCTAGAATTCCTTTGATTTCAGTGTTATCTATGACTCGTTTGTTACAGAGAGGTGCAGAAGGATTTTTGGTTTATGCAGTTGATGTACTGAAATCTAGCCCAGCTTTGGTAGATTTACCAGTGGTTAGAGATTTTGCTGATGTGTTTCCGGAAGATGTTCCTAGATTGCCACCAATGCGAGAGGTCGAATTCAGCATCGATTTGGTGCCAGGTACTCAACCTATTTCCAAAGCTCCTTATCGTATGGCACCTATTGAACTGAGAGAGTTGAAGGAGCAACTTGAAGATTTGATTGCCAAGGGATACATCAGAACTAGTGTATCGCCTTGGGGTGCTCCTGTGCTATTTGTTCAGAAGAAGGATGGTTCTATGCGGCTTTGTATCGACTACCGTCAGTTGAATCAGGCTACAGTTAAAAACAGGTATCCTTTACCCCAAATAGATGACCTTTTTGATCAGCTGCAGGGTTCTTTTGTCTATTCTAAGATTGATCTGAGGTCAGGCTATCACCAGCTGAGAGTGCGAGAGGAAGATATTCCTAAGACTGCATTCAGAACTAGGTATGGTCACTTTGAGTTTATAGTCATGCCGTTCGGTTTGACTAACGCTCCAGCGGTTTTTATGGGTTTGATGAACCGTATCTTTCAGCGTTATTTAGATGAGTTCTTCATTATCTTTATCGATGATATTCTTATATACTCGAAGAACCGTACTGACCATGCAAAGCACTTGAGGACCGTACTGCAAATTTTGCGAGTTGAGCAGTTGTTTGCCAAGTTGTCTAAGTGTGAATTCTGGTTGGATTGAGTTGTCTTTCTCGGTCATATCATTTTTGGAGATGGGATTTATGTCGATCCCAACAAGATTGAAGCGGTTATGAATTGGCCTAGACCGAGATCAGTACCTGAGATCCGAAGCTTCATGGGTTTAGCTGGTTATTATCGCCGATTCATCGAGGGTTTCTCGTCTATTGCCAAGCCTATTACCTAGCTGACTCAGAAGAATGCGCCTTTTGTCTGGACTGCAGATTGTGAGGCTAGCTTTGTTGATCTGAAGAGGAGACTGACCAGTGCTCCGATTCTTTCTATTCCGATGGTACTGGAGGTTTCACAGTCTATTGTGATGCTTCTAACCGAGGCTTGGGTAGTGTTCTTATGCAGCATAAGCATATGGTGGCGTATGCATCGAGGCAGCTGAAACCGCACGAGACTCGTTATCCGGTTCATGATCTTGAACTAGCTGCGATCGTCTTTGCTCTGAAGATCTAGCGTCACTATCTTTATGGTGAGTTTTTCGAGATCTTTTCTGACCATAAGAGTCTTAAGTACTTGTTTTCACAGGCAGAGCTGAATATGAGACAGAGAAGATGGTTAGACCTGTTGAAGGATTTCGACTGTGAAATCAAGTATTATCCGGGAAAGTCGAATGCAGTTGCAGATGCCTTGAGCCGAAAGCTTTGTTCTTTATCTCTTTCTACTATTGGTGTTTCTCAGTTGATCGATGATTGTTGCACTTCTGGTTTAGAGTTTAAAACAGATAGGGAGACTATCAGAGTGTTTGCTATTCAAGCCGAACCGGAGTTTTTTGTTGCAATCAGAGAAGCACAGAAGTCTGAGCCGAGCATTCAGGTTTCAGTAGAGAAAGTCAGATCTGGGCATCAGTCTGAATTCCAGGTTAGAGATGATGTTTTGTTTGTGAATAACCATATTGTTGTGCCTGATATTTCGAAGTTGAGGCAGCGTATTCTTCGAGAGGCTCATTGCAGTCGGTTTAGTATTCATCCTGGAGGTCTTAAGATGTACAACGACCTGAAGAACCAGTTCTGGTGGAAGAGAATGAAGAGCGATGTTGCGAGGTTTGTATCTCGGTGTTTGAACTGTCAGCAAGTAAAAGCAGAACGGAAGCGACCAGGAGGTCTGTTTCACAGTCTATCTGTTCCTGAATGGAAGTGGGATCACATTTCCATGGATTTCGTCATGAAGCTACCACGATCCGTTCGAGGATGCGATGCCATTTGGGTAGTGATCGACCGATTGACGAAGTCTGCGTGTCTTATTCCGTACAAGATGACATATCGTCATGATCAGATGGCTGAGTTGTATGTTAGCAATGTTGCGAGATTGCATGGTGTGCCGAAGTCGATCGTTTCAGACAGAGATCCTAGATTCACTTCTCACTTTTGGCACAGTCTTCAGGGGGCACTTGGTACTCGATTGCATCTGAGTACAGCTTATCATCCTCAGACTGATGGACAGTCAGAGCGGACTATCCAGACGTTAGAGGATATGCTGCGAGCGGTAGTGCTAGACTTTGGCACTAGTTGGCAGGATTCTTTGTCTCTTGTCGAGTTTTCTTACAACAACAGCTTCCAAGCGAGTATCGGCATGGCGCCTTTTGAGGCTTTGTATGGTAAGAAGTGCCGATCTTCGTTGTTTTGGGATGATTTGTCCGAGTCACCAGATTTGGGACCGAAGATGCTTAGAGATATGGCAGAGCAGGTTAAGATCATTCAGACCTGAATGAAGTCAGCTCAAGATAGGCAGGCGAAGTATACGAATGTCAGGCGTAGACCTCTGAGTTTTGATCAGGGAGACCGAGTCTTCCTGAAGATTTCTCCGTTCAGAGGCACTGTCAGATTCGGTAAGAGAGGGAAGTTATCTCCGAGATTCATCGGGACGTATGAGATTCTCGAGAAGATAGGTGATCTTGCCTACAGACTTGCACTTCCTCCGTCTTTATCTGGTATTCACGACGTTTTTCACGTCTCTATGCTGCGAAAGTATCATCCAGATCCTTCTCATATTCTTCAGCCTGACGAAGCCGAGTTAGACGAGACTCTGAGCTACTTTGAGCGACCGCTTCAGAT
Organism: Henckelia pumila; assembly: GCF_033568475.1. Lineage (NCBI taxonomy): Eukaryota > Viridiplantae > Streptophyta > Magnoliopsida > Lamiales > Gesneriaceae > Henckelia > Henckelia pumila. The sequence goes on along the minus strand of NC_133123.1, from coordinate 225,439,825 downwards.
CCTTGATCGGAAGGAGAAACAACTCAGAACCAAGTTGATTCCATTGGTAAAAGTGCAGTGGAGCCGTCACGGAGTCGAGGAAGCAACTTGGGAGACAGAATCTGACATGAGACAGCGGTTTTCGGAGTTATTCGGATGACGTGAGTTCTTCTTACTGTCTTTAGTTCTTTATTCTATCTTATGAGTTGTGGTTCTTGTTGATTTTGAGGACAAAATCTCTTCTTAGTGGGGGAGAATTGTAACGCCCCATTTTTATCTTAAATGATTTTATTTGAGTTAATCGGAGATTACAGAGTTCACGAGCCGACTTGATTTTGATCAGGGTTTTTTTGCAAAAATTGGATTTTTAGGGACTAAAACACAAATATTGTTTTTGATATATTATCTACACTTGGAATTGATTGGGAAAAGTCTTCATCTTCCTCTCCAAACCGATATCCACCATTAGAGACACCTCAAACCCTCTTCAAGCTTTCAAAATCCAGTCCGAGCTCGATCCATCCGTTAGAAATTAATTCTGAAGGTAGATTAGCGATCACTGCAGCGAGAGCTCCGTTATACCATAAGTATTTCTCCGATCGGATATGTTTTATTTTTCAAAGGTTGTTAGAATCGATTTAGATTCTAGTATGTTGTTCTTGATAGAGTTCTGATCGTTTATTATCTGTCGGTTTTAAATTAGAGCAACGTTCGGATTTGTTATGATTTTTGGAAGCCATTTTCGAAAATATGAATTTTGAGAATGATGGGTTTGCTTTGTTATTGTTGTTTTGGGCATTGATATGAGGTTATATCGGTATTGAACTGCTGTCTGCGTTTCCGGTTTGTTCAGTTTATAGCCGTTATTCCGTCGGTTTGAGTTTTGGAGATTTCGAACCATTTTTGTATTGATTGAAGCTTTGGCTTGTGAGTGATCATGGTTGTTGATCAACTATTGTATTCGTACAGATTCGTTGGAGTTTGTCGAGCCCTGTGTTAGCAGCATTGTTTGTCGGGAGTTGGACGAAGAACGGTAAAGAGATTTCCTTGAACCGTTGTTTGTTGTTTAGGTTGTATAGTTGTTGATACAATATTTTGTTTTAGCTTGTCCGGAGTTGGATCTACGACATTGAAAGGTAAAAGCAGTCATCGTAGCGGGATAGCATACTCGGGACAGTTGATTCTCGAGTTTCCCTTTTCAAATCACATATTGCATCTACACTTGTTCTAGCATGAGGAACTTGTGTCTTGTTGATTGATTTTGCTTTTGACTATGTGGCTTATGTTTTATGTTTCTGTTATGCATTCATCTTGAGCCTACGTTGATTCAGCGGGCAGAACCGCCCTTTTTATTTGGACGTTTGGGAACTATGATTGAGTGGCCTAGGTCGTAGTCGTATCGCCTAGTGCTAGCATACTCATTATGGTTGCTCAAAGTCTAGAGGAGTGAGATATGTGGCACCACCTCGATTGGGAGAGTCGGTGAGTCGTCACATGATCTCATCCTCGGGATCCCAAAAGCATAGTAGCAATCCTTCGTTTACCAGATTTGATATCCCGATTTAAAGACATGCATTTCATTACGTTGTTATTGATCGTGTTGTTGTCTTGAAAGCATGTTTATTGTTGTACTACTTGATATGTTGCTTTTACTGGGATTATCATTCTCACCGATTTATGCGGCTGTTGCTTTGTTTTGTATGTGTACTTGGCAACAGGAAGGGCAAGATCAAGTCAGCATAGACCTGGTTAGCGTCCAGAGCAAGAGATAGAAGTGAGATTCGTTTAGAAGTCGAATCAGCATGTCAACCTAGTTATGTTTTGCAAACATGTTTAGTCATTCTAACTTCTCGTATTTGTTTTGTAAGCAAGAATCGATGTAGGTACTACCGTATTGAATGTTTCTCTTCCCTAAACCTTATTTGTATTGTTATTGGCATTTCAAATAATTTTAATGCAAGTGTTTAGGTTTTGATTGAGTTTATTTCAGTGCCTTAAATCTTCTGGGCGAGAGGACGGCGCGGGCGCACGGTTGTTGGGGCGGGCGCGCGGCCTCTTTGCGAGGTATGGGCGCGGGCACTCTTGTTTAGAGCACGGGCGCGCTGGTTTTAGCAGAGCTTAGGCGCCGGCGCGCTGATGTCAGCGCGGGCGCGCGAGCTTTCTTTTAAAAAAAATAAAAATAAAAATAAAATATTATTGGTTTCTTGTTTACTTATCGATTGTTGTCGGATATTAGTTGATTAGAAACGAGGTCTCACAAGATCAAAGTCTTTGGGCAGATGAGTTCCTCAGATGAGTTTAGGCAGATCGATTGTTCGTAAAGCTGAAGTGAATCTTCAGGCAAATCGAAGTGTGAAGAGCATATCAGACTGATATCTTATTGAAGCTGGGCCTGTTGACTTTAAGATTGGTTCGTAGTAAGATGTTGACGTAAAGCCCAAAAAGAAAATCGGTGTATTTTCTCTATATAAGTAGATGAAAGACAGCCATGATGGAATAACGAACCTAACAAATTCTTAAATCTCCAGAAAAAGATTTCGAGAGAGAAGATAAAGAGAGAATTCAGACAGAGAGAGAGAACTGGGGCGTAGATTGTGACGAGAAAATTCAAAGTGTTTAAGTTTGAATTGGGTCTGTATCTAGCGTTAGAGTTTTCTGGTCTAGATTGTAATAATCGCTGGTTTGAGCTTGGTTTTATGTCTTGTTCGTTATCAATAAAAGTTTTGTGTTTCTCTCCCGTGGACGTAGACAATGCCTTGCCTAACCACGTAAATACTTGTGTCGTTTAATCGCTTTTGCGTGAGTTGGTGTTTGATCTGTGTTGTGTGGTTTTTATCTGTGATTGTGTTCTTGAGTTTGCTGTGCGTGTTTGCATGGTAAAATTCTCTGAATATCGAATTTGTTCTGATTTATTCTTAACAAGTGGCGCCGTCTATGGGAAACTAAACAAAGATGGTGGGATCAATGAAATTTGATATTGAGAAGTTTACTGGCAAGAACGATTTTTCGCTTTGGAGAATCAAGATGCGAGCGATCTTGATACAACAAGGTTTGGTGGAAGCCCTCAATAAGAAGTAGGAGATGTCTGATGATATCAAGAACAAGGATGAATTTCTCGAGAAAGCACATAGTGCGATAATTCTCTATCTGGGTGATAGACCTCTTCGAGAGGTGGCGAGAGAAGAATCTGCAGCGGCTGTGTGGATTAAAATTGAGAATTTATACATGACAAAATCTGTGGCTAACCATCTGTACATGAAACAGAGGTTGTATTCCTTTGTGATCAAGGATGATAAGAACCTTGAAGACCATATCGAAGAATTCACCAAGATATTGGATGACTTGGAGAATATAGAAGTAAAGATTGAGGATGAAGATCGGGCTTTCATACTTCTGAATGCACTCCCTAAAACATATGAAAACTTTAGGGATGCATTGCTCTATGGAATAGAACCGATGATAGCCTTGGAAGAAGTTGTGTTGCGAAATTTTGTGCCCCAAGTGCACGGTGTCAAATTTTAATAAAGTGTGAGTAGAGTGTCGATCTCACGAGGAGTAATGTGAAAATTATTCAGTGCTTGTAATTAAAATATTCTAAAATTTATCTAAAAAATTAAAAGAGATAATTTTGAGTTTTAAAATTAATTAAGCAATAAAAATAGCAAAGCACACACTTCAATTCAAAGAAATATCAATGAGAGAAAATGGTTTAGATGTTTTGATTTCACCTGCTTTCGACAACAACTACTTCTAGTTAAATCATTTCCATGAATTCTATTCAATTAATAGCCAAGAACACTTAAATTATATTATTTCCCTCTACCGAGCAACAAATAATTTGTATCAACTAAGATTCAATTCTAATATTCCTATTAAAAATCTAGTCTTGGTGATATGTGAAAAAACGATGTTCTTTTCAAAAGCTACGTCAACGTTATACACTCTCCTGAGCTATATAAACAATTAACAGTGTAATTTCTAATGTCCTATTCAAAATCCCCTCTCTCGAGAAATGATTTCAAATAAATATATTAGATCAATCTATGGCCAGTAAATTGAAAAGATAATCAATACTAGAAAAAACAATTAATCTAGGAGAATTCAATCCAATAAAATCAAAAGGTTGTAGAAGTCGTCTACATGAGGCTACATCAACCTCTAGACGGCTAAAATTTATTTCATAATCAAAAACTGATAAACACAAAACATGTTTTTCAATACAAACATAATTCAGAACTTAATAAGTTTAAAAGAAAGATAACAAAGCCGAATAATCGATGTCGTGTTTGGTTGATCAATATTTGTCTTTGTTCTTGAAGCTCTTCACGTTTTCTTCAGATTTTTATTCTCCAATTTCACGATCAAGTTCCCAATTTTTTTCTATGAATTGTGGCGAATGCCCCCCTCAATTGTGTCTCAAAATCTCCTTTTATACGTGCCTTAAAATCATCGAAGAAAAGCCCAGAAAAATCCCAATGTTTCCTTTCTCAATCAAACTCTAACTTTAGAAATCCGTGACAGCGCGGGCGCTCAGTAGGTAATACACGAGTGCGCATGCTTGTCGACTTCTCATCTTTCAAATTCTCCAGTTCGCGCGGGCGCGCGTCTCCATCTGAATGAGCGTGCATGGGCTTCGATATTTCTTCCCAACTTTTCCTCATCGGCGCGGGCGCGCATCTCCATCTGCGCAGGCATGCATGATGTACGATTTTTCAGCTTTTTTTCCTTTCTTTTGTTGGACCAATTCTTGCTCGCTACTTCTTGTTCATGGTATTTTTGCTCATATCAACACAAAAATCATCAATTCCATTGTCTCTACACTTAACAAAAACAGAAACAATTCACGCAATACCTCTCATTATGAAACAAAAGTCAAGTCAAAACATAAACAAATTAAGTGCATAAAATGCACTTATCAAATTTTCCCAAACTTAGACTTTTGTTCGTCCCGAGCAAAACTAATTAACACAAAAATCCAAAAAATCATAATACCCATGTCAGCAACAAGAAAAATCAAGAAATACTATGGTGCAATGGCCTCAACAATGATTTTAAAAATTTAAATCCAATCGCATCAAACCTACTAACACTTGAAAATTTAATCATAAACTAGTTAACTGCATAAACTTACAATCTCCGCAACTTACGTTTCAAAATACTCTCATACAAGTTCAATTCACGCATTCATAGATCATGAGGACTTTTCAAGGTAGCAAAAGATCAAATACAAGGTAACATTCAATCAAAAACACTCATCAATGGCTTATTAAAACAAGATACATGTTTGCGTGTTTTGATTCAAAATTCATACTCATTAAAAGTGTATATCAACTGTCCATAGGTTAAATTCTTGCAACCCTTCTCCACTAGTATATTGGGTGACTGTGACCCGGTCAATAGGGCTTCTAAGCTTGTAATGTAAGGTCTGGCTCACGGTTACAAATGAAAGATAAGAGTTCAAAGAAGAGAGTAAGTTTACATTCAATCATTATTTTTCCATCTCCTTCTTTATATTCATTCAAATTTCACTTCATCATACCATTGATTTAACTTTTATTTTCTTCTTGCCCCATCTGATATCATGCACACATACAAAATAAGACAACATCCGGATAAACTCCGGTGAGAATACAATCTCAGTATAATCAACATATATATGAGTTAATGTAAATCATATCGACTCTAAACATTTCATCTCGAGAATAGAGTAATCAAACGCATACATATTTACAGAATTGATTCATATCACGTCATTTCCATCAAGATTTGTATCCGATCTTGACATGGAGATCCATCTATCGTAGTCGTCTGACTCGAAAATAAGGTTCATCAAACCTTGGAAAGAATCAAGTCATATAACATATCATCTCATATCAAATAAATATCCACTACCTATGATACATCTACAACATCAATCATAAAACGATAAACAAGTATGTGATTTGGCGGAATAACTCAAGAAGCATCATTCTCGAGTTTCAAATTTCTGACACTCGATGTTGTCTTATACCTTCTTATTTTCTTGGTTTTGAATGCTTCAAATCGGAAACATAACATCAAAACATTCATATCAAACTTCATTCAATTCTATCATTCCAAAATCTGTTCAAAATCATCATTAGATCTTCAATCAAATGACTTCAAACCTTGATCACTTCTTCTTCGGTTCGAATTCAAAGTTCTCAAGTCGATAGCCTTGAATACTAATCTGAAATTAAAGAATACAAATGCTATGACATCAATCATAACTTAAAGAATATCTCAGCTCAATCATAAGATATCAAAACAGCCTCAATTCACAAACCGACGGCGTGCGACTGAAAATCGATAACCAAATATACAACTTCTAATCAATTCATATCAGTAAGAAACCATCAAAACCAGCATAATCAGAAGCATATACGTGTGTACATAACTGAAATATCATAGGAATCCAAACAACATCCGTTCGTCGATTCGGTTTCGAATATACGAAGTATAAAACTTCAAGAACATAAATAAAGTGTAAAAATCTGATTCCTCCAATATCCTGATTTCAAAACATGCTGGAACCCTTAAAATACTTATCAAATCGAAGCCCTCGTTGTAAGGATCGAGCGCTATTTTCAGAATTAAAATCGAACAACCGGATCAAAAGATTCAAAGATTTAAAGATGGAATCCAAGAAGAGAATTGAAGGTCTCGATTTTTGCTCTGAAGTTTCTGAAGATAATCTGTATATACACGTATGGAGGATGACTAAGCAACTCAACAATTAGATATATTCAAATCTAATTGCATTTCAACCCCTGAAAACTTCAAAAATTGCAAAACAGTCCTCGACCCTCTTTTTAATTCAATTTCAATCCTAAATAATTTAAGAATAATACAATTTAAATCTACATTCTAAAAATTCTCAAATTAAATATTTTCGAATTAAAATTAAATAATCCCGAGCCTTACATTTCTCCCCCACTAAGACATGAGTTCGTCCTCGAATTCATAATCAATATTTATAAGCAGTCTGTATACACATAAGATACATAATAACATAAAACTGAATAAGAACTCACATCAGTGAAATAACTCTGGGAATATTTGTCTCATATCATCCTCAACTTCCCAAGTAGTTTCTTCAACTCCATGCCGATTCCACTGAATCTTCACCAATGGAATGGTCTTGTTTCGGAGTTGCTTTTCCATTCGATCAAGTATCTGAATTGGTTTCTCAAAATAACTAAGAGTTTCATCGAGTTCAGCTTCATCAGATTGAATAACATGAGAGGCATTAGATTTATACTTTCGTAGCATCGATACATGAAAAACATCATGTATTCCAGATAAAGATGGAGGTAATGCGAGTCGATAAGCAAAATCGCCTATATTTTCCAATATCTCATATGGACCAATAAAATGTGGAGATAATTTAACTCTCTTACCAAATTGAACAGTACCCCTGAACGAAGAAATCTTCAAAAATACTCTCTCTTCCTGATCAAAAGATAACGGTTGACGTCTGATATTTGCATATCTGGCTTGTTGATGTTGTGCTGTTTTCATTCTCTGTTGAATCAATTTCACTTTCTCAGTCATCTGTCTGATCATATCCGGTCCCAATTCAAGTACCTCTGATACATCATACCAATATAATGGTGATCGACATTTCTTCCCATACAGTGCTTCGAATGGAGCCATCTCAATACTAGTTTGATAACTGTTGTTATAAGAGAACTCCACCGAAGGTAATAAATCTTGCTATGTAGTACCAAATTCTAGTACTACGGCTCTAAGCATATCCTCAAGAGTCTGAATAGTTTGTTCAAATTGTCCGTCAGTTTGAGGATGATAAGCAGTACTCAAATGTAAACGCGTACCTAGAGCTTGCTGTAGACTATGCCAAAAGTGCGAAGTGAATCTCGGATCTCGATCAGATACAATCGACTTTGGCACACCATGTAATCGCACCACTTCTTGAACATATAAATCTGCCATCTGGTCATGACAATATTTCATTCGATATGGAATAAAACATGAAGATTTCGTCAACCTGTCAATGATCAGCCAAATTGCATCGCATCCTCGGGATGAACGGGGCAATTTCGTTACAAAATACATGGAAATGTGATCCCATTTCCATTTAGGAATATATAAACTCTGCAATAAGCCACCTTGTTTCTTCCTCTCAACCTTCATCTGTTGGAAATTTAGGCATTTTGATACAAATTCAGTCACATCAGACTTTATTTGTTTCCACCACTACTGATTTTTCAGATCGTTATACATTTTTCTGCCTCCAGGATGTACACTGAATCGACTACAATGGACTTCTTTCAAGATATTTTGTCTCAAATCTAAAAGATCGGGAACAATAATTCGGTTATTCACATACAAAACACCATCAATAATGACCTTATACTCTGATTAATGCCCTGATCTGATCATTTCAATCGACTTCTGAACATTGAAGTCTGATTTTTGTGCTTCTTTAATTCGAATCAACAATTCAGGCTCAGCACTTATAGCACAAACTCTCATTGGCCTCATATCTGTCTCAAATATATATCCAAAAATACAAAAATCCTCAATCAAACTAGATATACCTAAAGTAGACAATGACAAAGCACATACATTTCTACTTAGAGCATCAGCTGCTGCATTTCATTTTCCTGGATAATATTTGATTTCACAATCGAACTCGTTCAATAAGTCAAGCCATCTTCTTTGTCTCATGTTCAGCTCAGATTATGAACACAGATACTTCAAACTCTTATGGCCGAAAAAGATCTCAAACTTCTCACTGATAAGTGCATTTTGTATGCATTAGTTTGTGATATTTTTATGTCTTTTTTGTGTGAATTCATATTGTTTTTATGTGTTTTTATGTGTTTTAGTACATGTGTGTGTATTTCACTCTCCGGTTTAATTTTTTAGGAAAATGGGTTTTTGAAGAATGAATTACGGAGCAGCCTTGGTCAAAAATTCAAATTTAATTTTTGAGAGCTCCAAATCAAATCTCTACCATCCAGATTAAAGATCAAGATGTTTTGAAGATGCTGTCAAAGTTTCAGCTCCATCCGATGGTTAGAACTCAAGTTATGAATTTTACAAAATTGTTTTGCGCTAGGAAGAAAGTTGGGCGCTCGGTCGGTAGTATTTAGCGGACCGAGCGCCCGCTGAGAAAAAACGGGCAGAAAGTTGGCGAATTCCCAGCGCTCGGTCGGTAGAATTTTGCAAACCGAGCGCCCGCGCGTAAAGTTTGAAATTTATATTTTGCGGGTGTTTTACATGGAAAGAACTCTTGGGCACTATAAATAGGAAAATTTCTGACGTTTTAAGGGTTCCAAAGATTGGAAACGCAGGAGGAAGCGGCGACCATCCAAGGAGAAGAACGAAAAGAGGGAGAAAACTTGAAGAACTCAAGAACCGCAAACACTAGTTTTCTCTTTTCCTTTTATTTTATTTGTTAAGATTTAGGGGATCCTACCCCCAAAACTATGTTTTGATTTATTCTTTAAGATTGAATTTGGTTTTTAAGCGTTCTTGATTATATTATTGTGTTTATTGCAATTTTGGAGTTTGATCAACTTCTTATTGATTTATGTGTTATAATTGATACCGAGAGGAGATTTTATGACATGAAAGGGTAATATAATCCATAGATCTACAACTTGCATAGAGATATGAGGTTGGATACATGTTGATAGTCATAGTCCACCAGGTCGAAAGCTAGAGGATTCCACAAATCGTTAATGCAATTGCAATTGTTAAATAATGCAAGGAGACTTGGTTATTACAATTTGTTAATTAGATTAATAAAGCTCGAGAGAGTATATTGATAGATTAGGGAATTCCGTCAAAAGCATGACTTGAGAAATAAAATTCAATCATTAGAGAAGAAAAGGGGTAGGTGAACCGAGATCCTAACAATCGTTTATTTATTTTCTGAGCTTACTTTATTGTTTTCCTTTTAATTCTTATTTTTATTTTAGTTTATTAATTTATTCTCCATCTATCGTTATAATTAATTAAAAAATCATACTTGAGGTAATTTTGTCATAAATCAATCTCTGTGGGACGATACTCGTACTCTGTACACTATATTATTACTTGACTCGTGCACTTGCAAATTTATTCGAGCCTAATTGATATATATTTAAGTTGATTTTTCGTGGTAGTATTTGCTCGATCAAGTTTTTGGCGCCGTTGCCGGGGATTGAATAGACAATTTTTACTTCTTGTTATCTTTAGTTAATTTTTTTTTTATTTATTTGTTCTATTTTATTCCTACGTGATCTACCATTTTCTATTTTATTTTTGCAGGAATTCATCTGGTGTAATACTTTGAGATGTTCCATCGAAAATTATTCACGAGTTTTACCCAACAACATGGAGAGCCATTCTACGCAGCATAGGAGAGATACAATAATTTGGTTAACACATTCCGGTGTCATAATTTCTCCAATTATTCTCTTCTTAAATTTTTTCTTAATGGTTTTGATGCAGTGACAAGGAGATGGGTAATTAACGGAGCTTTGAAAACTGGTTGTCCACTATTTTGCCGAGATGATGATGGTGCGATATACATACTAAAGGATATGGCAGAATTTGACTACCACAGGTATTGAGATCTTACACCATAGATTAGGAGCCACCAAGACCCACAAGATGCTTATTACCCAGAATTTTCAGACCAACCATTCGAGCTTCAAGAAGAGGAGGTAAGTTGTTCTCAATTGATGTTCCATTCACTGGAGGATATGGTGGACAAGTACGTGGCCGTGACCGAGCGAGCTATAGAAGATCTAAACAATTCTATATGTCACCTTGAAGAGCAGATAGAGAATCTCAAAATTTCAGTTCTCCATGAACACCGAGAACATGAATTGAATAAAAATACTCAAACAGTGATCCCCCAAATTTGGTTCGATGATGATGACTTAGAGAATCATGATTTGGAATGCGAATCAATTCATGCTAAAGATCTAGAGGTGTTTGAGTCTTCTCTTCCCATTGAACCTCAACCGGAAGAAGTTCTGAGGGAGAAAATATATGCAAATACACCTCCAATACCAATTTCACAAGAATTTGTTCTCCGAGAGCCCACAGAGATGTTCTATTACCATGTATATCAGCTGCTATGGAGTGTTGTTGAGGTGACGAGCATAAACTGCTTAAATCTGGCCAAGCTTGAGGGCACATGGAACAAAGACCCATTGGTGGTGTCATTTGACACTTACTTTGGGCGTCAACCGCTCTTTGATGGTTGCTTCTGCATAGTCGGGTTGTAGACTATAAATTTAGCACTGACTGGGAGGCAACTCAGTGTTCTTTTCCTTGCTCTTTTCGTTTAATTTTTGTTTATGTTTCTTTTTATTTTATTTTTGCTTATTTCTCATTCCAGTTTGCCGTACCTCATTGATGTATCCAGTCTGCTATTGTCATCACAAAAGATGCTGCCGAAGAGGAAGATGAAGAGGATTATTATGACCAGGGGAGTGTTATTTTTGTTTTTTTTTCATTTTTTCGTTTTGCATTCTGTTGATTGTTTCTAGAGCATTGAGGGCAATGCTTTGGATAAGTATGTGGGGGGGGGGGGGTAGACTAGTTTATTTCGGTATTTTGTTATGTTTGTGTTGCATTCATAATTGTTTAGTTTATTTGAATATAGTTTGTTTTAGTCATTGTTTGCATTTGTGTTGAGTAGGATGATTAATGTGAGCCAATGATGATATGAAGTTATGATTTTTGTGAAAAATTTTTAGTTTTGCTCTTGACTTGACATGAGAAACTGTAGGTTGAACCGTGAATATTTTTAAGCACTCATGTTAAACTAGTGAATTGAAGCGAAGGATTTGATGATGTTTTTTTTTACTGCTTGACCATTGCACGACACTATGTGATTATGGAACTCGATTGTATTCCTGTGAATTTTGTTGATACTCTAATAAGTGCATTCATGATCTCGGATTTATTTTTTGTAACTTCAAAATTGAGTGATTTGTATACGCACTTTTGAAAAAAAAAAAAAAAACTCCATCCGGGCCATGAAAAAAGGGATTGAAATCTTAATCCCTAAATCAAAGGCTAAGTATGCGGATGACATGGGGTTGGAGCTCCATCCGGGCTATAGACGAGGGGATTGAAATCCTAATCCTATCTTAGTTGTAGCTAAGTATGCGGGTAATTTATGGGGCAGAGGTGCGTTAAAAATATAAATCACCCTTATTTTTTTTGTTATTTCAAAAACTTTAGGGAGGTGTAAATTTTAGTGTTATCTGGAAGGAATGGTTACATGAGAAGGAACTTGCACTGATGTGTTTATAGGTCACTAAGCAGCCGTGTAAACGGATTCTATTTGAGTTGCATGAAACTGAAATGACAAAGCACACACGTACGTTCATGCTAAATCGACGGTGTATTATAAAAGGTTGAGAGCATTCGTGTTTTAAGTTGACATATGACTTCTCTGAGGCAGCTTCCCATGAATTTTCCTACTCTTGTTTTTGTGATGTGCTTCTTGCATTGTTTGTCTTGCTCGAGGGCGAGCAAGATTTAAGTATGGGGGTGTTGATTAGCGCATTTTGTATGCATTAGTTTGTGATATTTTATGTCTTTTTCGTGTGAATTCATATTGTTTTTATGTGTTTTAGTGCATGTGTGTGTATTTCACTCTCCGAGTTAATTTTGCAGAAAAATGGATTTTTGAAGAATGAATTACGGAGCAGCCTTGGTCAAAAATTCAAAATTAATTTTAGAGAGCTCCAAATCAAATCTCCACCGTCCAAATTATATTTCAAGATGTTTTAAATATGCTGTCAAAATTTCAGCTCAATCCGACGGTTAGAACTCAAGTTATAAATTGTACAAAATTGTTGCGCGCTGGGAAGAAAGTTGGGCGCTAGGTTGGTAGTATTTAGCGGACCGAGCGCCCGCTGAGAAAAAACGGGCAGAAAGTTGGCGAATTCCCAGCGCACGGTCGGTATAATTTTGCAGACCGAGCGCCCACGCGTAAAGTTGGAAATTTATATTTTGCGGGTGTTTTACATGGAAAGAACTCTTGGGCACTATAAATAGGAAAAATTCTGATGTTTTAAGGGTTCCAAAGATCAGAAACACAGGAGGAAGCGAAGACCATCCAAGGAGAAGAACGAAAAGAGGGAGAAAACTTGAAGAACTCAAGAACTGCAAACTCTAGTTTTCTCTTTTCCTTTTATTTTATTTGTTGGGATTTAGGGGATCCTACCCCCAAAACTATGTTTTGATTTATTCTAACGGCTGAAGAGAATGTAAATCAAGCTCCTCTGGTGCCATTTAGAGATCACTTCCGGCCGACGATCCAGGCTCACTATTCTGGAATTGCTCGAGGGACCATTAACGCCAACAATTTTGAATTGAAGCCGGCATTGATCAACATGGTTCAACAAAACCAATTTAATGGGAGCGCCACTGCTGATCGTCACCTACACCTACGCACTTTTCTGGAGATAACTGACACAGTAAAAATTAATGGTGTTCCTGAGGATATTATTCGTTTACGCTTGTTTTCTTTTTCTCTCAGGGATCAGGCCAGAAGTTGGCTCCAATCACTGCCACTAGGAAGCATCACTACGTGGAAGGAGATGGCAGAAAAATTTTTTGCAAAATATTTTCCTCCTGCCAAATCCACCCAACTGAAGATTGAAATCAGCACCTTCAGGCAAATGGACACTGAACAGCTCTATGAGGCATGGGAAAGGTACAAAGATTTTCTTAGACGTTGTCCTAACCATAAATTTGCAGATTGGGAGCAAATCGAATTGTTCTACAATGGGTTGAATGTGCCTTCAAGGATGAATGTGGATTATGCGGCTGGAGGTACTATTTTTGCAAAGGACCCTATACTGGCCTATGATATGCTGGAACAGATGCCAATCAATAGTTTTCAATGGTCATCTGAGCGTATGGGAGTCAAGAAGCCAGTTGGAGTGTATGCAGTGGATCCTCTCACATCTACCACTGCTCAATTATCTGCACTGACTACACAGGTAGCTGCGTTGAATAAAGTGAGTGTTGGTGAACAAGCAGGTGTGCCGGGTGCAATGGACAAATCTCATTATCCTAAACAAGTGCAGTACATAAATCAGAAAGGTTATGGAGGCTAGAGAGGTAATCCTTTCCCAAATTCTTATCATCCTGAATTGTGTAACCATGAAAATTTTTCTTATGCAAATAAGGGAGAAGGGAAGCCTTCTTTGGAGGACGTGGTGAGTACTTTTGTACAGGAATCAAGAAAGAGGATGGCGAGGACTGAGTCTCGCCTTGACAGCTTGGAGACACATGCGGTTAATATGGGCGCGGTGCTAAAATCTATGGAGAATAATATTGGGCAGCTGGCAAATGCACTGAAAGATAATAATTAAGGCCAGTTCCCAAGCAATACCGAGGTGAATCCCATAGAACACTGTAAGGCCATAGAGTTGAGGTGTGGGAAAGAAGTTGGAGTCCAAGAACCTGCTGTTGAAGAGGAGAAATTCAAGGAAGCAGTAGAAGAGAAGAATCCTGAACTTTAAGAGAAACCAATGTATAAGCCTCAACTCCCATACCCAATGAGATTCAAGAAGAAATCTTTAGATGAGCAGTTCTCCAAATTTTTGGAGATTTTCAAGAAAATTCATATCAATATCCCCTTTGCCGATGCTTTGGAAAAAAAATGCCAAATTATGCAAAGTTCATCAAGGAGGTGATGTCCAAGAAAAGGAAGCTGCTAGAGAACGAGGTGGTAAATCTAACTGAAGAATGCAGCTACAAAAGAAGATGCCACAAAAGCTTAAGGATCCAGGGAGTTTTACTATTCCTTGCACGATTGGTTCTTCTTATTTTAATAATGCACTTTGCGATTTAGGAGCTAGCATTAATCTAATGTCTTTGTTTGTTTTCAGGAGCTTAGGACTTGGTGAGGTGAAGCCCACAAAGATCGCTTTGTAGCTCGCTGATAGATCTATTACATATCCGCTTAGAATCATTGAAGATGTTTTGGTAAAAATAGATAAATTTATTTTTCCTGCGGATTTTGTTTTGCTAGATATGGAGGAGGATATAAATATGCCACTGATATTGGGGAGAACATTCTTGGCCACTGCGGATACCAAGATCGAGGTAAAGAAAGGTGAATTGTCGATAGGTGTAGAAGGCGAACGAGTAAATTTCAACATATTCATGAAGACACCTACTCCACCCTTCGAAGAATTATGCTTAATTGAGCCAGTTGTGAATTTGGAGTGCCGTCATAGAGCCGATATTGAGGTTGAATCAAAGAATAAAGCGCCAAGTTCACCGACGAAGAAAACCACGAAGAACAAGAAGACACAATTTAAAAAGCGGTTCGTGGAATTTATTTGGCGAGTGAAAGAAAAGGAGAAGACTTAATACCAGTGAAAGTCGAGCTGACGACTCTAAACCAAGCACTTTTTGGGAGGCAACCAAAAATTTTTGTGTTATTTTATTTTTATTTCATTTTTTTATCTAATTTATGCTTTAATTTTTGTTTATTTTTGTTAATTAGTTAATTTATTATTTTTTGAATGCATTATTGGGAATTTTGGAGGCTTAATATTATAAAAAATTTTGAATTTTTTTTTTCAGGATTTTAGAGCTTCTGGAAGAAGCTTGTACGCGCCCACTCGTCACCTATCCAGCACCCGCGCAGCCTCTTCGATCATTTAATGCTTAAAAGCGCAATCGCGCACATCAACCGCGCAAGAACAAGAGAAAATGCGCATCCCTTCTACGCAATCCAAGCGCAATCGCGCAAACTATTTGCACAAAACTCTGCGCTTCACTGATTTACAAGAGCGCCAACAAACACACCATCAGCGCACAAAAATGCGCAATCGCGCAAACAATTAGCGCTTCACCTTGCGCTAACAAGCTTGCATACCATGCGCGATTGCCCTCATTCCCACGCCTCTTACATGCGCGATTGCGCTCCTCCTTGCGAAAAACAATCCTCAAGTGCGCTTCTTCTATGTTCAAACGCGCTCCCAGCTTCTACCCCTCCATGCGCAAACAATACTCACCAGCAACTCTCCTATGCGCGATTGCACTCCTTATCTGCATTTCTCCATGCACTAACAATCACCAGCTTCACCTCTTACTTGCGCAAACAAGACATTGGAATTTCCTCTTGAGCAAACGCGCAATAAACCTGCTCCTTTATGCGCTAACAAGTTACCTACATCACACATTATGTGCACTTTCAATCCACAGCAGCAACACTCCTTGAGATACCGCGAATCCCATTTGCACCACCCCATGTGCAATCGTGTTATACCAAATGCTCCGTACATGCGATAGTGACGGTCATCCTTTCATTCACTTGTTAGACAACGAGCAATCCTACCATGCGCCATCGTGTTAATTTGGATGTTAATGTCGTGCTTCTCAACCACTTCCACCATGGTATTGCCGCTGCGAAATTATTTTCATAGAGATTTTGATAACATCGAGTCCTAATGTTGAAGGTACGCGTCCCTTGTTCTTTTTCTTGTTTTTAATCATTAGGGACAATGATTTTAATAAGTTTGGGAGGGTGAATCAGTGTTTGATTTAGTTGTTTGGTTGATAGTTGTTTAGTTGAGTTTTATTGTGTGCTTCATAGTTAAAATTTTGTTTGAGTTTATTTGGGTTATGTGAGTAGAGTTTAAAAGAAGTCAAGAAAGAATTGGATGCATGGCTGATGAAAAACTTTTTGTGCTATAACTGAAATCCATGACTGTCTACCTATCTGACAAATATTTTTGAAAAAATGGAACCAATTAGATGAACAAATTTCTGTATACTTTGTGATTAATACTTGAATCTGAATTTTGAAACATACAGACATAGATATGATTGAGGCATTGTTTGAAATTTTTGGGCCTGAATTTTGTTGAAATAAATTTATCCTTAGTTGCCTATTTGAGCCTACATGTATATTAGTACTATGAGGTACGAAAATGCTGAATTTGTTGAAAATCATCGTTTACCACTGATGATTATTCTTTCTGCACTGATTGAAATTTGTATGAATTAATTGTGGATTGAGACTTGTCTTGAACTAGTTCAAACACTCTTCGAGGCGAAATACGGGCAAAACTGTGATTAGGGATGATTTAGGCAATTTTTCT
This sequence comes from Henckelia pumila, assembly GCF_033568475.1. NCBI lineage: Eukaryota > Viridiplantae > Streptophyta > Magnoliopsida > Lamiales > Gesneriaceae > Henckelia > Henckelia pumila. The sequence continues at coordinate 225,422,723 of NC_133123.1, read as the reverse complement.
GATATTCGTTTGAGTCTTTCAAGCTACCCACTGATTTATATGTTATCTCTAGTACCTTGTTTGAGCCTTATTGAAAATCGAATGGCATGCGTGTAAACGTGTGATAAATCCCCATTCGCCATTATTTCAAGGTCCTACTTTTACTACCTGAATAGCCTAAACACTATTTCCTACCTTTAAGGGAGTAATTTGAATGCTAAAATTTTATATACTCCTAGTTGATATTTGTGAAAAATGGAATGATGTGGTGGATGAATTGAGAAGAAAAAATTAGTAAAAAAAAGAGAGAAAATCAAAAAGGTAGTAGTGAAGAAAAAAAATATGTGGATGAAAAAATTTGTGAAAGAAGTTGCGAAAAAGTTGAAAAATCAATGAAGTGAAAAATAAGGGTGAAATTGTGAATGAAAAGAAGTTGAAATTAGAGTTGAGAATAAATTACTCCTTATTTGAATTCTTAATCCTTCATTTGTAGCCATGAACCATGCCTTACTTTATAAGCTGATTAAGTCCTATTGACCGAGTCTCAGTTGCCCAATATACTAGTGGAGAAGAGTTGCGAGAATTTAGCCTATGGACTTTTGATTGGTACTTTTAATGATTATGAATTTTGATTGAAACACGCACACACTATTATTCTTTGCATTTACCTGATTGTGAGTGTTTTTGATTTTATATCCTTATATTTGATCCCTTGCTACTCTGAAAAGTCCTCATTATCTATGAATGTGTGAATTGAACTTGGATAAGGGTGTTTTGAATGTGAGTTGCGGAGATTGTAAATTTATGCGATTATTTGGTTATGATTAAAATGTTCAAGTGTTAGTAGGTTGGATGTGATTGGATCTGAATTTTTGAAATTATTTATGAGGCCACTGCTCCATAATATTTCTTATTGGTTTTTGGTGATTTGAGTTTTTGAAATATATTGTTTTGATAGTTTTGCTCGGGACTAGCAAAAGTCTAAGTTTGGGGGTATTTGATAGGTGTATTTTATACACTTAATTTATATATAATTTTTATTGTTAAATGTTTGTTTGAAGCAGATTTATGCGGAGTTTTGTTGTTTTTGTGGTTGTAGAAAATTATTGAAGTGTTGTGAAAAAGAAGAAGAAAATAAGAATTTAGAAGAGAAAAAAAAATAAAGAGGAAAAAGAAAAGAATAGGAAAAGAATGGAGACGTTATTGGGCTTTCTTATTGGGCCTATTGTTTGCGCTTCACTAAGCTCTAAAGAGGAGAATTGAAGAGCAATCGCGCTAATCGAATAATTGGATTCAGAGGCTCATCCGCGGCCGCCTGGATATTTGGAGCGCCCGCTCTAATCGTAATCTCAGAATTTTAATTATCAGAAATGAAATTTTGGGCTTTCTTTTATTGGGCTTTTGGTGTGAACATATAAAAAATTCTTGAGCGTCAGATTTGGGGCAGCCGTCACAATACATAACATCAGAGAAAGAGTTAAGATTTGATCGTGAGATTTCCTGAGCTTTAATTGAAGAACGAAGACGGAGATCGAGAGTCCGGACACGGCATCACATCTACGGATTTGTTTTCTATCTTTTATAAAATTCTGATTTGATGTCTGGATTTTTGAACATGAATTATTATTTTCAGAATTTTATTATTAACTAAATTTTTAGAGTCTAGAGGTCGGATGGAACCTGGTGTAGACACTTTCATGAATTTTTGATTTTATTGAATTGAGTTTCTTCTAGATTAATTGTTTTTTTTCTAGATTTAATTGTCTTTTCAATTACCTGATCAATAATTGAATTGTAATATTTATTTGAAATCTGACACTCGGGAGAGGAGATTTTGAATAGGACAAATAGAATTTACACTGTTAATTATTTATATAACTCGGGAGAGTATATAATTTTAACAGAGCTTTTAAAAAGAACATTGTTTTGGGATAGATCACTGCGAGTTGATTCTTAATAGGGATATTGGAATTGAATTGTAGTTGATAAACATTATTTGTTGCTCGGGATAGGGAAATAATATACTTAAGTGTTCTTGGCTATTAATTGGCTGAAATTCATGAAGATTAATTAATTAGGATTGATTGTTGTTGAAACCAGGTGAAATCTATACATCTAGACCATTTTTCCTCTGATTGATTTTTATCTGAAAGTTGTGTGTGTGCTTTCTAAAAACTCATTGACTATTTTATTATTCTGCAAAATTCTCAAATTTTGATTTTCTAGATAAATTTTAGACTATTTTAATTACAAGTACTGAATATTTTCATTTTACTCTCTGTGGGAACGATACTTGATTTTTTACTATATTAAAATTTGACACTCGTACGCTTACGAGTATTTTTCACAACAAAAATCATTTGAATTAATTATTAATATTTTAGTAACAAATATTTCAGATAAAAAATTTTAAACCGATTAAACTGAAAAATAATAATTATAATTTTTATTTAACTTAATGCATGCGATTTAATAGATTGAATTTTTAGGTGCTACAATTCCTTCCCCCCTTAAATGGAATTTCGTCCTCGAAATTCAAAACTTACTAACCAGGTTCGAATACCTGGGACCATAATAACACTAAATCTTCTTACCTCGAACCCACAAGAGTTGCCGCTAATTGGATTTCGCTGTGCACTCTGATACTTATTAATATCAATATATCACCAAGGGTCCAACTAACTCTTACTGTCCTATAAATTCCTAGTTCTTATTTGTTCCCGAGTGATTTTATTCAAAATTAAATTTTATCGCTGCACAAAATTTCCTTTGATATAAATTTCAAACCTACGAACGTCATCCTATTGCAACTCATAAGTTCCACAACCTACAAATTCTTTGACCTTTAAGTTATTTCACAACTTACATTCCTCTAATCTTATATCCTTCGTTATTGATCAATTATTCTCCACATAAAATCCTACAAGGTTTGATACTTCCCTTAATTTGATAACTTTAGATCCCTAATAAGAACTTCAAGCACTTGAGTCCGTGAAATCAATAAATAATTTATATCGGTCTCAACCATAAATTAAAGCTTTCTCGCAAAAGATTGTGCTTAATAAATACTTACCGATCAAGCTTTACACTTATAATATAAGACTCGAGCTCCCATGAAATTCCCAAGTTCCCAAAATATTTAACGACCAAACACTCACCTCCTAAATAGATAGCTTCAATTAAACGGTTTCCTCAAAATTTTTAATGAAGGGCAGTTCAAAATTTTCTACATCATCAGTCGCAGTCAAAGTTCCGCCAAAAATCATTGAAATATATGCTTAAAAGTTTTAAATAAATAATTTATGCACAAAAACTATAAAAATTCGTGCTTTTAAAAAAATAATAATAATAATAATAATCACGTTGTCAAAACATTTTCTTAAAAATTTTCTCACAAGTCAGCGCATTCCTCAAAGAAAATATTTTTGCATGCGAACAAATAATTTCAGGTATCATTTTAGAAATGAAATTTTCAATGGAAGTTTGCTGCCCACAAAATTTCTAAAAATCTTTAATCATCTCACTTGACTTATTCAAGCTTCTAAAATCATTTAAAACTTCTTCCAAAATCTCTTATAGTTGATCCTCTTATCAAAACTCCTCTACGCGTCCCAAACTCTGATTCATACTCAAGAATAAAATTTCAGACCTTAAATTTGATAAGGACAGAAACTTAAATAGCTGATACCTCAACTTTTAGACAACCTAATGCAACTAGACTAACTGCATCCATTAATCATGTAGTAGCAACTTAAAGTAAAAAAACTTAAATGTTCGGCTTCCACTAGAAAAATCCACGACAACCCCAAGATTGGATAACAATAATTTCTTATTAAAAATCCTTGGTTACAACAAACTAGAAAATTCTCAAAAGTCTAGAATCTATCATAAAAATTATTTCAAATGTTTATACAAGAAAACTCATTCTTAACATCGGGTATGATACTTTACAAGATGGAGACTTACAATCCCAAGGATAATACAAGATGCGAGAACCTAGTTCAGTCTCCTGACTTCAACCTCTTTCTCAAAAGACCTAACCTATATTTCTAACCCACCAGATCCTTCCAATATTGAGGGGTAAGATTCTCTGGTAGATGAATTAAAATCTTTATGACAATATCTCCAACTACGTGTGGAGAATCGTCACAAGTTTTTTCTTCGATCCGTAAATGATTGGAAACAACATTTCAATTTCCATGTTCGTTCCTCTGCTGTTTCTGGAGTTTCGTTGTCCATTTTTGGCTTAGTTTCAATCTTGATGAACTTACGCAAGTTGAAACTACGACGATCATCCGGTGACGATGGTCTCGGGGATGTTTTTGGTCATCTCTGCAATGCCTGCCGCTGTCGTAGTTACTCACATCTCTGAGTTTAGCCAGTTCTTACAAAGTCCCAACGGAAATCTATCCTAACAGAAAGTTCTATATCCCAAAAATTTAATGCATACTCTGATACCATAAATGTAGTGACTCGCTGTGGAATCACCTACTAACAGAGACTGAAACATGAAATTAAGCTTAAACAGCAATAATCAAAGATAACTATAGAAATCTTAAATCAAATACTAACCCGGAAGTATACAACCGCTAAATAACTATAATCCAAAGTAATATACAACCCAATCAAAAATCCAATGTACAAGAGGATCAATCCTAAAAAACACTGTTGGCATCTACTGACAAAACCCTTGGTCGCCAACTACACACTGATGCAAAACCTGGGCAACCTGCTACTGCCCGCCGAATGGGGTGTCCAAAGAAATTACACGAACATGAGAGATAACAGTGCTCCATAAGAGGTTTCAAACAATTACGAATTTGAATTCTAATTTAGCATTCGACTGTATAATGAAATCCTAAGATGGCCATTCTAAAAATCTCATACACAAGAATATCAATCAATTCAGAATAATTCTTGATACTTGATAAAAATCAAACAATGAAAATCTGAATCTCACAAGATAAATAAATTCAAGGTTTCGTATTCCTCAACCAAGAATAAAAATAAGAAGAATTAAAATTTATGAACAAGAAAGATAAAACCTAGCCGCCAAGATGGTTCTTGAGCCTCCTCTTCGTCTCCTATCTCTTCTCAATAAAAAATCTGACTCTAAAATTCGAGATATATATTTTAATTAAGGCTAGAGTCCTTAATAATAAAAATTCCTAAATTACAAAGATTTTCCCGAACAGCACATCTCGCTCGATCGGCAAGATGTTGCGGATCGAGCGAGAAACTTTTCCAAACCTACTGTTTTCAAATTTTTTTGGCCGCTCGATCCGCAAGATGTTGCGGATCGAGCGAGCAACTTTTTTCCCAGCGAGCAACGATTTTGTAAAATTCATATCCGGAGATCTAGCCGTCGGATTGAGATGAAATTTGGACAGCTGCTTTAAAACATCGTAAATGTTATTCTGGACGGTAAAGATTGGATTTGGTCTTTTATAAAATTAAATATGATTTTCTGATCATTTCTGCTCCGTAATTCATTCTCGCACAATAGCTTTTCCATATTTTCCTCGACAAAACGCTACGTTCTATACAATAAACATGGGAGAATGTAATGTAGACACGATGTATGAAATATGAACACAATGCTTAATTAAAACACATAAACGCATGCAAAATAACAACACAATGATATTAAAATATGCAACACAAACATGCCCATCAGTTATGCCAGATGTTTCGGGGAAAACAGCGTATCTTGAGATTGGCACTTTCCAGTTATTCAATATTATTTCAGATGACAGACGGATATTCAAAGGATTGATATGTTGTCAGAAGTCTTCAGACGTCATGCTTGGCCGTAGTCAGTCAGTTTAGATAGAGATCCTCATTGCACTCGTTCTTTCGGAAAAGACTTCGAAGAGACTTTTGTTGTTTTGATTACGAATTATTTCAGTTCAATATCCTCAGAACGACGGACAGCCAGATCAGATGAGTCGACTTTCGACGGACAGACTTAACGGAGTAATTTGAGAGACAGAGTTTGTGTGGAACCGTGTTGATTTCGAGGACGAAATCTATTTTTAGAGGGGGAGAATTGTAACGCCCCGAATTTATCTTAATTGAGTTTAATTGAGATAATTAGAGTTTTCAGAATTTAAGAGCCGACTTGATTTTGATCAGGGTCCTTTTTGCAAATTTTGGAATTTTTAGGGACTAAAATGCAAAAATTGAGATTGTTAGATATTTAAGCTTTAGTTGACTTACCTTTTCACTTCATCCCCTTCCCCAACATGCCTCCTCCCTCTCCAGACGCCATGGACGTTCCTTTGAGCTTCCAGATTTCACCCCGAGCTCGATCCGTCCATTAGAATTTAATTCTGAAGGCAGATTAGCGATCACGACAACGAGAGCTCTGTTATACCGTAAGTATTCCTCCGATCAGATAAGTTTTGATTTTCGGATGTCGTTAGAATCGGTTGAGTTTTGAGTATGTTGTTCTTGGCAGAATTCTGGTCGTTTATTCTCAATCGGTTTTGACGTAGGACGTCGTTCGGAATTATTATGATTTTTGGAGTGATTTTCGAAAAATTGAGTTTTGGGATTTGTTGGAATCATATAGTTTTGGATGAATTATTGTCGTTATGGGTTGTTTGAACTGATATGTAGATGTTTGCATTTTCGGTTATTTGAATTTATAGCCGTTATGCTGCCGGTTTGAGATTTTTGGATGTTGGAGATTCATTTGAGTTTTTGAGAGTTATTTGTTTTGGATGGATTGATATCGGATTGTATTTATCCTCGTACAGATTGATTGAAGATCGTGGAGTCAGAATTGGTAGCTTTCGAATCGTCAAGAATTGATCGAGGTTTGGTATCGAGTTGATCTCATTCTTGGAAGTTGACTTGAATTATCTTCATCGTCAAATTTTGTTTGGAATGGAATTTTGATTTGAAATTCTTGTTATTGTAGCTTGATCGAGATTGGAAGCTACTTCGAATTCAGAAAGGTAAAAGATGACTTTGGAGTGGAATAGGACGATTAACTCGAATCCGGAATGATTCGAGTGTCCTAGGGAAAATCACATACTTGCATGCTACTTGAAGTATAGGATGTTTGTTTTACTTGAATGAGTTTTGGAGTTGTATTGCATTGCATTCATATTGAGCCTATGGAGTTTATTCGTTTTAAGTTAGACGTTCTGAGAACTATAGTAGGGGCATTTGTAGGCGATTACTGCAATGACCGACTTAACCCTATATAGTTGCTGCAGAGTCTAGAGGATTGAAATATGCACTATCCACCTCGAAGGGAGATTCGGTGTGATTTATGTAATATTTTGTCCTCGAGATCCCAATAAGAAGAAGAGAATAACCGGAGTACCTTTTTGATTATCCAGACTCGATAATCCCGATTTTTTTTAAAGACATGCATTGCATTTTATGCATTTGAATGGAGTTTAGACATGCTTTTGGAATTGCTTGTCTTGTATATATATATATATATATATATCATGTTTTTATATATTAATTGATATGCATGGTTGTCTCTTTTACTGGGAATTGTATTATCACCGGATTATCCAGCTGTTGTCTTGTTTTGTATGTGCACTTGGCAATAGGTGGGGCAGGACCGAGTCAGAAATCGCATGGATAGGTGGTCGAGTTGATAGAGTGAGGTCTTGTAGTTGTAGAAGTCGAATATGTAATCGAACGTAGATTGTACTTGAACTTGTATTGTATTGTATTGCATTGAATAAGCTAGACTGAAGCATGTTCTACCAGTTGAGAATGTATAACTTTAGAACTATCTTGTGTTGTAATATGCATGTTGGACTTGTTGATGCATGTGTTAGATTGAAGTTTTGATTGGTGTTTGAATGGTTGAAAGCCTGACCTGTTCTGATGTTTTTCTGGGCAGAGGGCGTGCTCGATCGCGCGAGTTCGTCGGATCGAGCGCGGCCCTTAAATTGTTGAGGCAGCAACTTCGCAGAAATTGGTGCGCTCGATCCCACGAGTTCGTGCGATCGAGCGCAACACTATTCACAAGAACTTTGCACTTTTGTGGTGCGCTCGATCGCACGAACTCGTGCGATCGAGCGCGGCACTATTCATTCAAAAAAATTTTTTTATTTCTTTTCTTTTGGCTTTTGATTAATGATGTTTAATTATTGATTATTCGTTATTAGCCGATTAAAATCGAGGTCTCACACACGTTGCCATGGCTACTTTCTTCACCATAACCCGCCATCTACACGATGATTAATGGTTAATCCCAAATCCAACAGTCTAAATTCCAAGATTACTATGCATGCTCTGATACCATAAATGAAGTGGCCCACGTCGTGATCACATTCTAATCAGAAACTTAAGCATGCATTTAAATTAATTAAATAAAGCATCAAAAATAAACAGCAAAAAACATAAACGATTTAAAAAATATTATAGAACCAAAACGAATATCCAAATTTATTAACCCAAATACATCAATAAAAGCCTAGACAATAACCATGATGGTCCTCCATCGCCTAAGCTCTTCTGGACCCACCCGCCTCATCTATTCGCAGACCTACCCCATGGAATAGGGTGTCCAGATACAATAAAGTACGGGACGTGAGCATGATAAGCTCAGTACAAGAGTATGAGTATACGGTATTATACGTACCTGTACGCATGTGAAACTGGTTTATTTTATTACATCATGGAATTTTTTTTTTCGAAAGACGAAATATTTTTAACTAGAAAACAAAATTGCTCCGAAAGAGAGAATAATAAAAGAAAATGGCTTCATATCACACAACTAGGTCATATAACTCGTTTGAAAAATATCAAATCTACAGAATTATTTCTCATTAAAAGAAAATACACTATTATTTTGAAATTTAAAAAGATTTCAGATATTGAAATATATATATATATATATATATATATATAGAGTATACAAATATCGATAGGTTGTATGTGCAGGACAACTTATATTTAATAATTAATTATCAACATAAGCACACGTAACTGAGTGTGTGATATAATATATGAATATTTTATGATTTTTTATTTATGAAATAATGTATTATTTAGTAGTTGAAAATTAATTATTGGGAAGATAATATAAAATTAATATGCTAACATAATCAAATTGATATTTGAGATATATACGTGTGAAATTATTCATAGAAGCAAACATGATGCAGATTGGTTGAAGAAAAGGTGGAAGAGGTTAGTGGGAAAATAAGTTGAGGAAAAGTTGGACATGTACGTGTGAAAATTTACCAAAAGTTTACATAACCAAAGCAATAACGTGAGACGGTAACAAAAAAGTAGAATTAGAAGATGAATTTTGATGTGTCATGACACACCAAAAAACAATTACTATAAAGACACTTAGATTTATAAAATAGAATAGATATGCTCAACACTATCATTCATATAAAAGTAAATTTGGTTGTAAATTCAAATCAAATTCCACTAAATGGTCGTCGTTTCCACTTAAGATATTAATTTGGGAATTTTAATTCAAATCAAAACTACTAAAATGTTTGGGAAGACATTGAGGATTTTCCCGGTTGATTCCTCCGAAGTTCTAGATGGGAAATGTTAGGATTCAAAATTTGTGCATTGATTGCTAAAGAAGGTACCCACTACTACTGTAGTAACCCGTATCCCAGTAAGTTGATTAAAGAAATAATTAACAAAAGCAAGTAATTGGGCCAGAGCAAATCAAACGCTCCGATCAGGATTTGACGCTCCGTCGGCAGCATCGGACGGTTTGATTAGGGCTAGGACTTACATCATCATCTACGTCAGCAAGATGACATCATGACTTATGTGATGGGACATTGGACACTCCGATGTCGGGATCTTCGATCGTGTTCGGATGTTCCGATCGGGGATCGGACGGTCCGATCTCCATCTATAAATAGAGGTGCCGAGGTTCATTTCTAGGCGCACCAAATTCCTTCTCTCTCTCATATCTCTATCCTTCTAGCTTAGAACTAGGGAAATCTAGGCGTCCTTTTGGGATTCCAGAAGTAACGGAGCAATCCAGGCGTCGTACCGGAGCTGTGACCTAGTTGTAAGGCTATCGACAGCAAAGGGCAAACGACGGACGCAGTTATAGCTTTGGCATCCTAAAAATATTTAGGAGTATATAATAGCTTAGTTAAGACTTTTAGATCTTAAATAATGATGCATGGGTATTTTCATTGTAGTCGCAGTAGAACAGACTTGTAGACGTGGAATCTAGACCAGTGTGCTAGGTTTGATGCACAGTATTAGAGGTACGTAAGTAATGACCTAGATAGCTGACATGATATATATTCATGTATGTTGCATCCGCATGTGTTGTGTTTCCATGTTTTACTGCTTTAGCACATGCATACTTTTCACTGGACTACATCTCAAGAGAGGTGAGTCATTGATTGTTTCCATAGGGAGCTTGCACCTCATCATAGACTCGAGTCAGGCGTGACCGTTTCCATATGAGACTTCATCCTGTTTTGGATTCGGGTCAGAATTTGGGGAGGATCAGCCCCTGGTTTTGCTATCACTAGGAGCGACCACGACGATGGAGTAGACGCTATAGTATATATGAAAATATACGAGTACCCCGCGGAGTCGCTCTCTTTGCACAGTACTGTGTATTCATGGCGCCCTGAGTAAAGTGTGTTACCCTTTATTTTAAAGTAACTTGTGTGCTGCATATTTGGATGTATATCATTGCTTATGTATTGAGCGTAGTCGCTCATGCCCCTGTGTTTGGGTATTTTTGGGTACCTTGTGGCGGGACATACTTGAGGTTGGACGGTCCCGGTGGCTCACAGCAGGACTGAGGATTCTGTAGGAACTATTTTAGAGGGTAGGGATTGATATCCTGAACTTTGATATGGTTGTATAAGAGTATTTATACACTTTTCTTGCCGTCGGTTGTATTCTGTCGATCAGATTTGTTGTATTTTAATTTTCTGCTTTTACGCTTCAGTTAATTATTTTATGCATGCGCTAATTACTCTGATTAGATAGTTGATCCGGGTTGGGTTGCTACAACTACACACCTAAGGGTGACCACTTGGTCGTGCACTCGATACGTTGGTTGTAATTTTGATATGATCTGATACAAAATTATCGTGTACCAAAATATTTTGGGTACTGGATAGTCGCGTGTCCGGAAAAAAAAATTTCTTGTTGTTTTACATTTCCAAAATTTTGAAAAAATAACTGATCTAATCAGGTTATACCATATAGTATTGATTCGGGTTCTTGATACCTGAACCCGAACGCCCTCCCCTAACTAAATAATTAACAATCTCGGAGTGTTAAGAGGTGGTCATTTTTTGGTTTTGTTCGGTTTCACACAGCTTTAATTTTTTAAGTGTATTTGTGAGAGAGTATTATTGAGATGGGTGACCATATTATAAAATATCGTAGTAGGTTGCATCTAGTTGACGACCCCTCTTTATGATCTAGTTGGATTTGCGAGACATAAAATACAGACACCAAATTTTAATTGATAAGAAAAATATATGATGGAGACAATGTTAGCAACAAGAAAAGATAACATCGATCTCCGTAAGGTTATTGATGGGTGTAATCTAATTTGACCGTCTCCTGGGCTCAAAACCGATTATTCAACCCAAATGGTCCAACCACTCGACCCAATTGGGTTCGATCTTATTTAATTACTTATTGGAACAAAGCTCAATCTTCATTATTTGTTGGGATATTTTCTCGAGACCCATGAATTCAAAAAAAAACTTTAAAAGGTTCAAGTCCATGAAACACTCGAATATTTATAAATATCTCAAGTCACCTCATTTTTAAGGTATGCTATTTTAAATTTCACATGATCTAGTTCTCTAGAACTGTTATTGGCAAATAATGACTTCAATGTCGTGGTGTCTTCGTTGGGCAACCATCGACAACACTGTAGTGATCCATCCTGGATCACCTACTAATCAGAACTTAAGCATGCAATTAATATAAATAGATAACCATAATCAGAGTAACATGTGGAAACTTAAAACAAGTACCAACCCGATAGTATATTACCAGAGTAAAACTGAAAAACCAAATAAACCAATTATACAAGACAATCGAATAAAATAAATACCGCAAATAAACTTAAAATAAGTAATCGATAAACTCTTCTCCCAAGTCCAGGTCACCGACCAAACACTGAACCAAAACCTAGTAAACCTGCCCCGTCGAATAGAGTTTCTGAGATAAAAACAGAGGTGTGGGAACTAACGACCAGTACGTAAATATGATTATACATTTTTATTCAATGCATGCAATCATGATACATGAATCAACTAGAAAAAATGGATCAAACTCTAGAATATCATGCTTAGAACAAAGACACCACTAGCATACATATACTGCTCCGAAGATCTAGTGGGGCAAAGTGCTATATGACGGGAGCCACCTCTTGAACCCGGAGGAGCCACCTCTAGATTCCCGGTGCTGGTGGATCCCCAACTGGAATCACCCTAAAACAAGCCCTGTGGACCGCGAACAATCCAATCTCCCAACCTCGCTCAACCTGCGCAATCTTCTGCGCATCAGGAGATATGCCTCGATTCCAGCCCTTTCCAGCCTGAACCACCCATCCAAAACAGACCCTAAGGACCCTATCTTGACCCTTGAACCATTGGTTAGCCCCTCGAACAGCCCTTGGATCATAAACTTGCAAAAACAAGCCATCATGTCATAAAAACGTGAATAACTATGCATGCTCATGAAGGATTTCATTCTAAAATTAAATACACATGCAACATCAAATCTTTTATGCAGAAATCAGTGTAATATGATTTAAATGGTAAGCAAGAAGGGATTCGAACGTGCCTTGATAATTATTAGCAAGAAATAATGTTTATGTCACGCGCAAGGCCCTCTGGGACGAACGGATCTCCAAACTAAAATAAAAAACCTTGAAAGCTCGGCTATGGTGGATGAGTTCTCTGCTAGAGAACGTGAGAGATGGGGAAGAAGGATGAGGGAGGCGGCTAGAAGGTTTTTACGTAGGTTAAGGGGTAGGGTTTAGGTTAATTCTTTAATAAAAACAAGTTTAGGATAATAGCTAATTATTAAACTAATTAAATAACTTAAAACTCTTAAACACAATCATAAATCTGATATTTAACCTTAAATCCCGAGATATAAAATAAAAGGATTTTTAAAGGTTAATAAAAGTCATTAAAATGACTTATTTTAGGTAAAAACGGGCACATACATATATACATATATACATACAATAATTTTCCAGAGAATCAAATAACTGGTCGATTTCTTCTAACCAATTTACACATTCCACTGCACTCTCTGAACTCCTTAGGGTTGGGGGTTGAAAGGTCTGGAACATCATCAACAAGGCTTCCATCGGCGTTGGAGTAACGTCCATTCTTCGGTCGTAGAACAACCTCGTTCAATCGAATTTCGATACAGAATGTTTCTTGTTCAAAATTTATCGAGGAATACATATCTCAAATTCGAGAGCATTAAGACACAAACTTCTCAATCTCAATCTCAATCATCTCGTGTCCATAATCTCTATTCAACAATTTTCTTTTATCTCAGAAATATTCAATTGCAATTGAGAAACAATTACAGTTTATATTCCAGATAATTCATGCTTTACAATTTATATCACAATCATGCAATTCAAATAATCTTCACATAATAAAGCATGCTCGGATAGTATTTAAATAAGTCAATTAACTAATTCAAACACATGCAAGAATTCAATCCATGCGGACTCGATCTACCCCGCTCACTCTAATTCAGTCCAAGAAACTTATCGCTCTGATACCACTTAATGTGAGACCTCGATTCTAATCAGCTAATAACGAATAATCAATAATTAAACATCATTAATCAAAAGCCAAAAGAAAAGAAATAAAAAAAATTTTGAATGAATAGTGTCGTGCTCGATCGCACGAGTTCGTGCGATCGAGCGCACCACAAAAGTGCAAAGTTCTGGTGAATAGTGCTGCGCTCGATCGCACAAACTCGTGGGATCGAGCGCACCAATTTCTGCGAAGTTGCTGCCTCAACAATTTAAGGGCCGCGCTCGATCCGACGAACTCGCGCGATCGTGCGCGCCCTCTGCCAAGAAAAACATCAGAACAGGTCAGGCTTTCAACCATTAAAACACCAATCAAAACTTCAATCTAACACATGCATCAGCAAGTCCAACATGCATATTACAACACAAGATAGTTCTAAAGTTATACATTCTCAACTGGTAGAACATGCTTCAGTCTAGCTTATTCAATGCAATACAATACAATACAAGTTCGAGTACAATCTAAGTTCGATTACATATTCGACTTCTACAACTACAAGGCCTCACTCTATCAACTCGACCACCTATCCATGCGATTTCTGACTCGGTCCTGCCCCACCTATTGCCAAGTACACATACAAAACAAGACAACAGCCGGATAATCTGGTGAGAATACAATTCCCAGTAAAAAAGACAACCATGCATATCAATTAATATATCAAAACATGATATATATATATATACAAGACAAGCAATTCAAAAGCATGTTTAAAATCCATTCAAATGCATAAAATGCAATGCATGTCTTTAAAAAAAATCAGGATTATCGAGTCTGGATAATCAAAAAGGTACTCCGGTTATTCTCTTCTTCTTATTGGGATCCCGAGGACAAAATATTACACAAATCACACAGACTCTCCCTTCGAGGTGGATAGTGCATATTTCAATCCTCTAGACTCTGCAGCAACTATATAAGGTTAAGTCGGTCATTGCAGTAAATCGCCTGCAAATGCCCCCTAATATAGTTCTCAGAACGTCTAACTTAAAACGAATAAACTGCATAGGCTTAATATGAATGCAATGCAATACAACTCCAAAACTCATTCAAGTAAAACAAACATCATATACTTCAAGTAGCATGCAAGTATGTGATTTTCCCTAGGACACTCGAATCATTCCGAATTCGAGTTAATCGTCCTATTCCATTCCAAAGTCAACTTTTATCTTTCTCAATTCGAAGTAGCTTCCAATCTCGATCAAGCTACAATAACAAGAATTTCAAATTAAAATTCCATTCCAAACAAAATTTGACAATGAAGATAATTCAAGTCAACTTCCAAGAATGAGATCAACTCGATACCAAACCTCGATCAATTCTTGACTATTCAAAAGCTGCCAATTCTGACTCCACAATCTTCAATCAATCTGTACGAGGATAAATACAATCCGATATCAATCCATCCAAAACAAATAACTCTCAAAAACTCAAATGAATCTCCAACATCCAAAAATCTCAAACCGGCAGCATAACGGCTATAAATTCAACTAATCGAAAATGCAAACATCTACATATCAGTCCAAACAACCCATAACGACAATAATTCATCCAAAACTATATGATTCCAACAAATCCCAAAACTCACTTTTTCAAAAATCACTCCAAAAATCATAACAATTCCGAACGACGTCCTAATTCAAAACCGACTGAGAATAAACGACCAGAACTCTGTCAAGAACAACATACTCGAAACTCAACCAATTCTAACAACATCTGAAAATCAAAACGTATCTGATCGGAGGAATACTTACGATATAACAGAGCTCTCATTGTCGTGATCGCTAATCTGCCTTCAGAATTAAATTCTAACGGACGGATCGAGCTCGGGGTGAAATCTGGAAGCTCAAAGGAACGTCCATGGCGTCTGGAGAGGGAGGAGGCGTGTTGGGGAAGGGGATGAAGTGAAAAGGTAAGTCAACTAAAGCTTAAATATCTAACAATCTCAATTTTTGCATTTTAGTCCCTGAAAATTCCAAAATTTGCAAAAAGTACCCTGATCAAAATCAAGTCGGCTCTTAAATTCTGAAAACTCTAATTATCTCAATTAAACTCAATTAAGATAAATTCGGGGCGTTACAGCGTGGGTGGACGCTAGGGTGATCAGAACGATCGAGAGCATCGCCCAGGCCATCATCACCATCGCCATGATGATCATAGACGCTTTAGTATGCACAAATTTCTACATATGGGTCCAAAACCATTAGTCGGAGGTGAGTCATCGGAGGATGTGGAGACATGGCTGCGGCCTATGGAGGTCTAGAATCTGGCGTGGAAGGCTACCTTGTCTACGCAGTTGCTGCATCCGCTGGAAGTGTTGGTATTGAGAATATTCCAGTTGTGAACGAATTCTCATATGTATTTCCAAATGAGATTCCAGGGTTTACTCCAGTGCATGAAGTTGAGTTCTGCATAGAGTTGATGCCAGGGACTTCACCTATATCTCGAGCACCGTATCATCTGGCTCCATCAGATATGCGTGAGTTGAAACAGCAGCTTTAAGATCTGTTGGACAAGAGTTATATTTTTCCCAGTGTTTCTCCTTGGGGAGCACCTGTTCTGTTCGTGAAGAAAAATGATGTGTCTATGCATCTATGCATTGACTATCGCCAGCTGAACTGGGTAACAGTCAAGAATAAGTATCTATTGTCTCATATAGATGATCTGTTTGATCAGTTGCAGGGTAATTCGGTTTACTTTAAGATTGATTTGAGAACTGGATATCATCAGATGAGAGTTCGAGATCAGGATATATCCAAGATAGCATTCAGGACCAGGTATGGGCATTATGTGTTCCTAGTAATGGCATTTGGTTTGACTAATGCACCAGCTGTATTTATGGATTTGATGAATCAAGTATTTCGGGAATTTTTGGACAAGTTCGTCGTTGTATTCATTGATGATATCTTGGTATATTCATATGATGTGAATGAGAATGCAAATCATCTGAGGCTGGTATTGCAAACTCCGAGGGATAGACAGTTGTACGCCAAGTTGAGTAAGTGTGAATTCTGGCTGGATCGATTGGTGTTTCTTGGCCACATTATATCCAGGGATGGGGTGTCTGTAGATACGAGCAAGATTGAGGCTGTAATTAATTGGTCGCATCCGACGACGGTAGCTAAGATCCGTAGTTTTCTGGGTCTAGCAGGATATTATCGTCACTTTATCGTGAATTTCTCGCAGCTAGCTCGCCCCTTAACACAACTTACTCGAAAGGGCGTGAATTTTGAATGGTCCTCAGAATGTGAAGAAAATTTTTGTGAACTTCGTAGACAATTGACTTCTGCGCCTATGTTGGCTTTGCCGTCTGGATCTGGAGGGTATGTGGTGTACACGGATGATTCTCTTCAGGGACTGGGATGTGTCCTGACACAGAATGGGCATGTGATTGCATACGCCTCTAAAAATTTGAAAATTCACAAAAATATTTATCCAGTGCATGATTTTGAGTTAGCAGCTATTGTTTTTGCGTTGAAGATCTGGCGTCATTATCTCTATGGCGAGAGATTTGAGATCTTCACAGAACATAAGAGTCTCAAGTATTTGTTTACTCAGGCAGAGTTGAACATGAGACAGAGACGTTGGATGTATTTGCTTAAAGATTATGATTGTGAAATCAAGTACCATCCAGGAGCTGCTAATCTCACCGCTGATACTTTGAGTCGCAAGTTGCGAGTGTCTGCACTTCATACTTGTTCTGTGGCAAGTTCAATTGAAGACTGTTGTTCTTCAGGATATACCTTCAAACATAAGAAAGGTATGTAGAGTATCCAGATGTTTGCGATCTTATCTGAGCTTGTTTTATACTCTCGGATTCGAGATGCTCAGATGGCTAATTCAAAGACCCATCGTTTGGCTCGTTTATCTAGGGATGATAGTACGTCTGAATTTCATTATCAGTCAGATGGTTTTCTCTGTTTATCTAACCGTATTATTGTTCCAGAGGATGATACTCTGAGGAAGGAGATTTTATCCCAGGCTCATCGTTCTAAGTTGAGTATTCATCCGGGGAGCAACAAGATGTACAAGAATTTGCATACTAGGTTCTGGTGGAAAGAAATGAAGAGGACTGTGTATCAGTATGTCTCTAGATGTTTGGTGTGTCAGCAGATCAAGGCAAAACACCGACGACCTGGAGGGTTGCTTCACAGTTTATCCATTCCTGAGTGGAAATGGGAGTTGATCACGATGGACTTCATGACCCATTTACAGGTGAAATCGAGGAATTGTGATGTTATCAGGGTTGTGGTGGACCGACTCACAAAGTCAGCACATTTCATTCTTTATAACCGGAACTACAGTTTTTACAGGATGACACAGTTGTACATCCAGGAGATTGTCCGATTGCACGGAGTGCCAGTAAGCATAGTCAGCGATCGAGACCCCAGATTTACTTTCAAGTTCTGGGGGAGTCTTCAGCGCGCTATGGGTACTACTCTCAGTTTGAGTACAGCTTATCACCTAGAGACTGACGGACAGTCAAAGTGCACGATTCGTACTCTTGAAGACATGTTGCGAGCATGTTCTTTAGATTTTTGTCCAGCATGGCTAGATCAGTTGCCATTAATTGAGTTCGCGTACAAAAATAGTAACCATCGCAGTATTAGAATGGATCCATTTGAGGCGTTGTACGGGCAATGGTGTCGTACTCCACTGTTCTGGGATGAAGTGGGGGAGCGACAGGTAGAAGTACCAGAGTTAGTCCAGCCAGCTGTTGATACTATTGGACATATCAAGAAGAGAATTAAAACTGCGCAGGATCGCAAGCTAGTTATGCGAATGTTAAGCGCAGGCCTTTGCAGTTTGAGGTGGGCGAGAAATTATTTTTGAAAGTCTCACCATTTTGCCGGATTTTGAGATTCGGTCTCAAGGGTAAGCTATCTCTGAGGTACATTGGTCTATTTGAGATTCTGGAAAGTGTTGGAGATTTGGCTTATATGTTGGCATTATCGCCATATTTGTCAAACATCCACGACGTGTTCCATGTTTCACTGTTGCAACGGTATGTGGCAGATGCGTCTCATATCCTACAGCCGTCTGAGGTACAGTTGGATACGGATTTTACGTATGTGGAGAGACCTTTGCGTATCATAAGTAATTAGGATAAGGTATTACACAATAAGATCATTCCTCTTGTTCTAGTTCAGTGGCAGCGTCGAGGCACTGAGAAGGCCACTTGGGAACTTGAGAGTCGTAGGCGTACAGATTATCCAGAATTATTTTGATGTATTGTATTTCACATAAATTTTGTAAAATTGTCCAATTTGAATAAAATATGTTTATTCAGTTTTCTGCATTTAATACTTAAGATTATTCGAGGATGAAATATCTTAAGTAGGGGGAGAATGTAGTAGCCCGGCTCTATTTTATTAGATTAATTAAGTAAAAATGGTTAAACATGGATTAAAGGCTTAAAAATGGAAATAATTGAAAAATTTTCAAAAATTTGGGTCAAGGTAGGTTCGAGGATCGGAGGGTCCGAACCCTTCGGAGGCATGCACCCTTGGATCGGAGGCTACGGATAGTTCGGAGCGTCCGAACTCAGTTAGGCCATGAATCTGATGAGGTGTCAAGATTGAATAGACACCTAGAATTTTGGAGCACCAGAAGGCAGGATCGGACCGTCCGAAGTGTGCATGCAGTGACGTGTCTCGCATGCAAGGTTCGGATCATCCGAAGTCCCGATCGAACCGTCCAAACTCCGCCTATAAATAGAGGTTCCGAGGGCCACATTTTGCACACCAATTACTCAGATTCTCTCTCTATTTTAGGGTCTTCTAGGTGATTTTTAGCCTTCCTAGGCTTGGTCCGGCGGGTAGCAGGGTGCTCGGGGCTTCCAGCGGGGAGGTGCCCAAGTTCTGGGGCAGTCTCATCAATGGGCTGACGACAGACGCAGGTATAGCTTTGGCTCTTTATAGTAAATAGAGAGTATGTTATAGCATAGTTAATTCTTTTAGAATAAAGTAATAATGCATGAGTACTTTGCATTGTAGTAAAGATTATAGGCTTGGACATAGAGCTGGTCTAGCTTGCCTAGTGTTGAGCTACAAAAGTACTTATTCGAGATATCCAGATGAGTATGCATGTATTATGTGTTTGCATGATTTATATGATACAGCATGTCACGACTGTATGTTGTATTCATATTGCATATTGAGCCTTATTACCTTAGAGGTAACCTGTAGTAGGGAGCTCACCCTACGAGTCGTGGATGGTTAGATACGTAAGTCTTGTGTCAGGTCACCATGATTGGTTGGACACATGTACAAGTATCAGGTCACCATTATCCACTGCGTATAGGAGCCATCTCCTGAGGCAACGGCACAGCGTGCTATATACCCTGGGCCCGGTATATGAGCTTGATTTCTTGACCTGAGTTTCTTGATACCCAGTTTCACTTGCATACATGCACGTATAATACCGTATACTCATACTCTCGTACTGAGCTTATCATGCTCACATCCCGTACTTTTTTATATCTGGACACCCTATTCCATGGGGCACGTCTGCGACTGGATGAGGCGGGTGGGTCCAGGAGAGCTTAGGCGATGGAGGACCAGTAGGGTTATTGTCTAGGCTTTTGTACTTGATGTATTTGGGTTAATACATTTGAATATTCGATTTGGTTGTATAATATTTTTAAATCGTTTATGTTTTCCGCTGTTTATTTGTGATGTTTTATTTAATTAAGTTAAATGCATGCTTAAGTTTCTGATTAGTAGGTGAATCCAGAGAAATTGTGCACAACAACTTCCTATGGCTAAGTATTCTGATTCAACTGTAGATGTAGCAATAGAATTTTGTTTCTTACTGAACCAAGAAATTAGCCTATCTCCGAGATATTGACAAGTTCCACTTGTGCTCTTACGATCAATCCTACATCCAACATAATCAGCATATGAATATCCTATAAGATTAAAGCTTGAATCTTTGGGATACCACAAACCAACATTTTGAGTGTCTTTTAGATATTTCAAAATCTTTTTGGCAGCAATGATGTAACGCCCCAATTTTTATCTTAATTGAGTTTATTTGAGATAATCAGAGATTACAGAGTTCAGGAGCCGAATTGATTTTGTTTAGGGTTTATTTTGCTATTTTCGAAAATTTTAGGGACTACATGCAAATATGGAGTTTGTTAGATATTTATAGCATGGTTTGACTTCTTCTTCACACCATCTTCTTCCCCATCTCGTTATCCCTCCATTGAAGACGCCCCTTTCCCATTTCAAGCTTTCAGATTTCAGTTTCCGATCGATCCGTCCGTTAGAATTTAATTCTGAATGCATATTAGCGATCGCAGCAGCGAGAGTTTTGTTCTATCGTAAGTTTTTCTTCGATCAGCTAGACTTCTATTTTTGGATGTTGTTAGAATCGATTGAGTTTCGGTTATGTTGTTCTTGAACGAGTTCTTATCATTTATTCTCAGTCGGTTTTGAAATAGAGCGTCGTTCGGAATTGTTATGATTTTCGGAAGCATAATTCAAAAATGGAGATTTTGAGATGTGTTGGATTTGAGTTATTTTTGATGTTTTAGCATTGAATTGAGTTGTTTGCAATGTTGTACTGCTGTCTGTGTTTCCGATTTGATCAGTTTATAGCCGTTATGCCGACGGTTTGAGTTTCGAAATTTTGAACCGTTTTGAGTTGTAGAACTTTGGCTATTGGATTTTTTTCGTCGTTTTTTATCTTTTTTTTTGCCTCCGTACATATTCGTTTGAAGTCTGTTGAGCCCAAATTTAGCATAAATCAATCGTCGAAGAGTTAGACGAAGAGTGGAAAAGAGTTTACCTTGAGAATTTGTTGTTGTTTTAGGTTGTATAGATTTTGATATAACCTCTTATTGTATCTTGTCCAGAGTTGGAGCTACTCGAATCGAAAGGTACAAGAATACATTGTTTTAGGGGGATAGCACACTCAAGATAGTTGGTTCTTGAGTTTTCCTTAAATCACATACTTGCATTGATACTTGTTCTAGAATGGGGAACTTGTATTTTGTGTTTGAATTCTTGTTATTATTGAATTATGGTTTAATGCATTTCGTTTTCTTTATGCATTCATCTTGAGACAAAATCCTTGATTTTAGTGGGCAGAACGGCCCTTTTATGTTAGACGTTTTGGGGTCTTTAAGCGAGTGGCCTAGGCATAGAGGTTCGCCTAGTTTCACCATACTCCTTATAGTCGCACCAAAGTCTAGAGGATGGAGATACGTAGTACAACCTCGATCGGGAGAGTCTGTGAGTTGTTTACATGATCTCATCCTTGGGATCCCAAAAGTAGAGCAGTAATTCCTTGATTATCAGAGTTGATATCCCGATTTTAAAGACATGCACTTCATTTGTTTTAACATTGAATATGTTGTCTTTATATCATGTTATTGAGATATTACTTGTTATTGCATGTTATGTTGCTTTTTCTGGGAATATCATTCTCACCGGAGTTATCCGATTGTTTCTTTATCTTATATGTGTACTTGGTAACAGGTGGGGCAGGATTGATTCAGAGGAGGCTTGGTTAGCTTCGAGATCAAGGGATAGAAGTGAGACTCGGTTCAGAAGTCAAATCAGCATGTCAATCTAGTTTATGTTTCAAAGCATGTTTAGAACTCAAACTTGTCTAATGTTTGTAGTATTTAATATTCGAATATCGTGGATTGATTGTTGTATCGTTTATGCGAGTATTGAGGTTGCATGTTGTTGATACTTGTATGTTTGTACCTCATTATGTATTGAATGGATTTTTGTAGTCGAATTTGGCAAGTTATTTTCTGGAAATTCTTGTTCAAAGCTGGCCGCTCAATCGGTAGAGTTTAACCGATCGAGCGAGGGAGCTACAGCCTGTTCTTTGTTTTTGCAAAAATCTTGCCCGCTCAATCGGTTGAACTTTACCGATCGAGCGGTGCTGGTGTTTCAGCCGAGCAGAAAGTTTTGAAAACTTGCTTGCTCGATCGGTGGAGTTCTACCGATCGAGCGAGTTACTGTTCATTTCAAAAAAAAAATTATTTATTAATTTTAATCTTGGATCTTGTATGCTTAATTAGTGTTTAATCCGAGATTAGATATTTAGAACCGAGGTCTCACAAATGAAGTGAGATTATTTCGGATAAGATTGAAATCTTGCACACAGACCAACTGAGAACATAATATCTGGTCTGCTTGTTGTTAGGTAGAGTAATGATCCTATAAGGCCTTTGAACAGAGTTTGATCTACTGAAGTTCCAGCTTCATCCTTATCTAGTTTGATTGAAGCACTCATTGAAGTACTAGCAGCAGAACAATTCTCCATTCCAAACTTCTTTAGAAATTCTTTTGTGTACTTGACCTGATTTATGAATATTTCTTTGTCCATCTGTCTGACTTGCAATCCCAGAAAGAATGTCAATTCTCCCATCATACTCATTTCGAATTTATCCTGCATCATTATGGAAAACTTCTTGCACAATTTGGGGTTAGTTGACCCAAATATAATATCATCAACATATATTTGTACTAATAAAGTATGATCACCATTAACAAACTTAAATAGAGTTTTATCTACAGAACCAATAACAAAATCATGATCGCTAAGAAAGAGTGAAAGAGTATCATACCAAGCTTGTGAAACTTGTTTTAGCCCATAAAGAGCTTTATCCAGCTTGAACACATGATCTGGATAAGCTTGACTTTGAAATCCAGGGATTTGTTCAACAAATACCTCTTCTTGTAGAAGACCATTTAGAAATGCACTTTTAACGTCCATCTGGAATACTTTAAAGTCCTTGAAGGCAGCATAAGCAAGAAATATTCTAATAGCTTCAAGTCTAGCTAATGGAGCAAAGGTTTCATCAAAGTCTATTCCTTCTTCTTGTCTATAACCTTGTGCTACTAAACGTGCTTTATTTGTGACTACAGTGTCATTCTCATTGAGTTTGTTCTTAAAAACCCATCTGGTTCCTATCACAGATTTATCAGATGGTCTAGGTACTAAGTTCCAGACTGAATTTCTTTCAAACTGATTCAACTCTTCTTGCATAGCTTCTATCCAATTACTATCAAGTAAGGCTTCTTCTAATTTCTTAGTTTCTATCTGAGAAATGAAAGCAGCATGCAATAGTTCATTTAACATCTGACCTCTGGTTCTCAAAGGTGCAGATGGATTACCTATTACCAGGCTTGGTGGATGAGTTTTGGTCCATCTGTAATTTGGATCAAGTTGATCTGTGTTTCCTTTTTGATCTTGTTGATCTTGATTTTCAATATTATCTGTATTTGGTGGAACCTCATTATAAATTGGTGGTTCTTTTGGTCTCTGTTCTTCGATTTGTTCTGGTTCACATGGATTTTCTTTGTTCTGTCTGATCTGGATCTCTTCTTCATCATCTGTGTTTAACTTTGAATCTTCTATCCTGTTGCTAATATCATTCAAGATTGGAGATTCATTAGTAACAGATTTCTCATCAAAGACCACATGAACTTATTCTTCAACTATTAGAGTTTTAGTATTAAAGACTCTATAGGCTTTACTAACAGATGAGTACTCGAGAAACATACCAAAGTCTGATCTGACATCTAAAGCAGTCAGGTGAGTTTTTTCATTGTTGTGAATGAAGCATTTGCAACCAAATACTTTGTAATAAGATATCACTGAAACTTTATCATACCAGATCTCATAAGGTGTTTTTCCAATATTCTTATTAATCATTGATCTGTTCTGAGTGTAACAAGCTGTGTTTACAGCTTCTGCCCAAATTTTTTGTGAAATACCTTAATCAACAATCATTGTTCTAGCAACCTCTTTTAGAGTTTTATTCCTCCTTTCTGCAACATCATTTTGTTGTGGCGTTCTGGCTGCCGAAAATTCATGCTTAATTCCAAGATTTTTCAGATAAGTATACAAGGTTTGATTTGTAAACTCGGTTCCTCTGTTAATTCTAATTTTGACAATTGTTTGAGATTTCTCATTTTGAAGTCTTAAAAGAAGTTTAATCGATTGGTTGGCTGTTTGATCTTTGGATTTTAAAAAGATCACCCAAGTGAATCTTGAGAAATCATCAACAATAACCAGGGTGTACTTCATTCCCCCTAAGCTCATTACTAGTATAGGACCAAAAAGATCCATATGGAGCATCTCTAAGCTTTTGGAAGAAGATTTACAACCTTTGCTTTTAAAATTTGATCTGACTTGCTTACCTAGCTGGCAGGAATTACATATCTTATGTTTTGAAAACTCGATTTTAGGCAGACCTGTAACCAATTCATGTTTACTCAGATTGGCTAAAGCTTTGAAGTTCAAGTGATTGAGTCTTTTGTGCCATAGCCAGCTTTGGTTCTTCTTTGTAGCAACCAGACATATTGAAGTAAGTGGTTGATTTGACCAGTTTACTCTGTAAGTGTTTTCACTTCGTTCTCCTGTCATAATGATTAGTCTAGACTGATCTTTTATGGTGCAAGTTTGCTTCTGGAATTCTACACAGTAATTGTAATCACACAATTGAAAAATATTTATCAAATTGTATTTCAAATTTTCTACAAGTAAGACATCTTTAATGATAATATTGAAAGAGTAGGTGCCCTGTTAGCCAACTTGTGGCTAAGGGCTTTTATGACTCTATGTATAAACAATCTTTGTTTAATATAATTTACATTTTTATATTGACATTTACTTTATCTTTTATCATATTATTATGTTGTGACGTACTATACGATGTTTAGATAAAGACCTTGAATATACTAGAGTGCATGTAAGATGTGATAGTATACTTGGATGACTATCATGAAACGCATCATATAAGCACTGTATATTCTAAACAGTTCATAGTCAATTGAGTCGTCCGCAAATAAGGATAAGGATCGCTCGAGATTGAGACTAGCATTTGCGATGCTGAGTATCACGTTTCATTGGTATGGAACATAGAGATGTTCGAAGCATGCAAATGGATATTCATATGATGGATGATCGAACTACCCTATTTGGACTTTCCAAGTGGTTATCATTAATTGAGTGGATAATTCCGCGGTTTTGGTTGTACACCATTAGTCCTTACTACTTGAAACATCATGGAGACTCTATATGCTAGTACTGTACTTTTACTCGTTTACCGACTCTATAAGGTTCATCAGGTGTCGAGATTGGGTACAGTTACGACACATATAGGAGTCAATGCTTTGTTGTCAAGGATTCACCACACGCTTGCGAGTGTGGATATCCTATGCGATCTGAGGAGATATTAGTGTGACAAATCTCTGGCCAAAGTACATGATGTGCTTTAGGTTACTTGGTTTCCTAGTAGCACATGCGATGCCACTATTTGATCTTCAAGATGTATTGCATAGTTATCGAATCTCGAACGACTCTCGATGTACCAATGGTTGTTGATTCGATTGGGATATATGGATGAAGGGACCGTACTGTACGCTAACCAAAACCTACTAGTTCTTGCAGGAACTATCAGTGATACCTAGGGAATCATGGGGCAATGTTGCTAGGCGCTCTTACCATGATTCGATGGGTAAGTCGGAAATTATTGTTCTGAGTCACAAGGAATTGTGAGCCCATGGCTAGCTGTATCCCTGAACCATTGAGGGTTACACAAGTAATGAATTTCTAATCCCCGTTGAGATAGTTGAATTTAAAGAGTTAAATTTGGCGAAAGAGAAGTTGGACTTCTTATAATAAAACAAAGGGAGTAAGGTTTCCTAAAATGACATAGGGATGGGCATTTTTGGAAATCACTGAATTCAGATTCAGAAAATTTATCTTGACTTTAAAAGGTGCAGAAATGGTTTCTATGCACATTGGTGAAATCAGTTTATCAATCGGAGTCATGATGAATTTTATATTAATTTTTATAATAACAGGCTTGGCCTATTGGGCTTAAGTTATGACTAATGGACCCTAAGGAGTTAGTGTCCTATTAGACATATAAGTTAGTCCAGTACAGAAATTATATATAGTAGATGATTGGGATTTTCGAAAATTGAGATAGAACTTGCAATTTTCGAAAATTTCATAACATTCTAAGCTTGGAATTTTCGAATTCCTCCTCCCTTTTTGAGAGAATTCAGTCTGTGATTTTTGGAAAATTACATTCTGAATTGACAGATCAAATCTGTAAATCTCTTCGATAAACATCTGATTGATTTCTAGTGCAATCAATCAGAGGGTTTTAGTTTTCTATTCGTGGACCTAATTCAGGAGTTGATCGAGCGAGTCATCAGTTCCTGGGATTTACAATTAGAGCAGATTTAATCTGTTGGAGTCCATAGATCAAGCCATAGCTTGAAGAGGTAAAATATTAATTGTTATTATTATTTTACTTGTTTATTTTAATCGTAAGGATTTGATACCCATGATCTGAAATCGTTCCAGATCAAAAAATAAAATTTTTAAACTTCCGCTGCTCCGGGTATCAGATCTAACTGATCTGAAAACGTGTTCCAACAGTGGTATCAGAGACAGGTTGTTCTCAGATCAAACGATTAAAATTTATCGATTGTACAAAATTTTGGCCTCGGTTTTTGGAAAACAAAACAAAATTTTAAAATTAAATTTTTATGGGCAACACGGGCAGCGATCAAGGGCAGCGATTGGATCGCTGCCCAAGGGAAGCGACGGGCTGCCCAGGCCCCACATGGGGGCGGTCCCGGGCAGCCCGAAAAATTAAAAATTGATTTTTTTTTAAAGAATTTTAAATTTTTGAAATTTTAGTTTTTGGTCCGATCGAAAATTGTTTTGATTAGTGCACGAGGCATTGGGTCAAAATTGTTTGAGCCCGAAATTTTTAAAATTGATTTTTGGATAAATTTGAATTTTTGAAAAATTTATAAAATTTATCCGTTAAATTAGATTTTATAAAATTAATTATTTTGGTGCAATTGATGATAAGATATGATCTTATGATTATATTAGATAAAATTTGATTTTATCTTTTTAATTATGTTGTCATTGCATGTTATCCAATGATTTAATTATTGAATTAATTATTGGATAAGAGGATGATCGATTGTCATGACCAATTTTGTAGGTGTATGTTAGGTTGTTTACATTTGGTTTTTATTATTGTTGTTGGGTTATATTAATGGGCTTGGTTTATGGCCCAAATTTGATTTGTCATTTGTAATAAAAGTGGGCCTGGTTTATGGCCCGTTCCCACCCTTAAATATGTATACCCTACTTGTCATTGAAATTTATTGTAAATTTATTAGACTTAGTGGGAGATAAAGATTTGAAGACAATGGTGGGCCCAGTAGACAATAAAGACCGAAGAAATGTAAATTGGAAGCTCAATGTAATAGGATTGCATTGCATACTTGCATATCACCTAGGATTGGATATAGACTCGTGATTGGCAACCACGGGTCGATTAGATCTAGGCATCGATCATCTTTTATATAATATTTGATATTATTGTTGTATGCATGTTTAGACTAAATTGCATGAATCCCGCAAGCATACAAATTATTAAATGATGAGACAATTTTTCAAAATTAAAATCCCTCATTTTAAATATGATTTAAAATTGATATCAAGATTAACAAAAGGAAATTTAAATATTGTTTAAATGTTCCTACCTTCCATCAACGATCAATGTATGAGATGCTACCCGCAGGCATGGTCCGGCTCATATTATTGGGGGGGGCCCGTTCGTCGGAAAGCTGTACATTGGATCGACATATGTTGTAAGTTGGGTGGAACTCCCATGGGATTGACTCATATTATTGGGGATCCACATGGCGACCGTCCATCACAACTTAATATTGATGGGTAATCTTGACATGTCATAATAAACAGCGTCATATTAATGGGCTCTTATTGGAAATGAGATAAAAAAAAAATGGGGGTTGCTTTGGAAGCAATTAGGCTCTACCTTTTGAAAATTATGGTTGGCTGATATTATTCGGGACTATGGTTTGTCAATTGGACTCCATGTTCCCACTAAGAAAATCAGTTTTTCGTTTTCACTAGAGGGTAGTGAAATCGTTAAAATAGTTGGAGTGTGATTCATAAAATTAATCTCGCCTTATTTTATGTCTTAGTAAATTAATTAAGCAATCACTATTATTGTTTGTTTTTTTTTCAGTATTTCATTATGATGAATTCGCGCAATCCACTATACTCTATTCTCGAACAAAACAAACTGACTGGCGCAAACTATACGGAATGGTTCCGTAAGTTAAAGATTGTTCTAAGTTCGGAAAAGGCTTTCTACATTTAGAAAAGTCTCCTCCGAAGGAAGCCCCGGCTGATGTGAGTCCGGAAGAGTTGGCTAAACTTGATAAATGGTGGGACCATGATATCAAGGCAAAAGCTACATGCAGGCTTCGATGTCTGATGAATTTCAGAGGCGATTTGAGGATGCAGTGAATGCTGCTGACATTCACAAGGCCCTCGAGGAACTTTTTGTAGCTCAGTCGAGATCCGAGAGGTATGCGACTGTCAAAGAGCTCATGAAATGCCGCATGCGAGATGGAACTTCGGTCCGTGAGCATGGGGTACACATGATTGGGCTCATTGAAAATTGGTAACACTCGATCTGACATTGGAGCACGAACTGAATGCGGACTTATTACTTCTATCTCTTCCTTCGTCGTTTGACGGTTTTGTGATGAACTTCAATATGAACAAGATAGAGGCCACCCTTGAAGAGATGGTCAATATGCTTGTCACATATGAGGCCACATTAAAGAAGGATAAACCGGTACTATTGGTAGGCTCATCTTCTAACTCTAAGAAGGGACCAAGTGCAAAGGGTAAGAAACGTTCTGCCCCACCCAAGAAAACTGGACCCAAGAAGAAGAACAAGACAAAGGCTTCAAACGTGAACAAATATGAAGATGTTTCCCATCATTGCAAAAAACCCGGTCATTGAAAACGTAATTGCAAAGAATATCTCGAGCAGTTGAGAACTGCAAAGGGTATGTTTTTTATTGAAATAAATGTTTCACTTAATACTACTTCTTGGGTATTGGATACCGGATGTGGATCTCACATTTGAAATGATTTGCAGGTGATGACAAGAAGTCGTAAGCTTAGGATGGGTGAGACCCAGTTGAGGCTCAGAAATGGTTCTAGAGTTGAAGCCAAAGCTGTGGGAGACGTTTATTTAGTTTTGCAGAACGATTTTAAGTTATTTTTGAAAAATGTTTTATTTATGCCAGATTTGGTTAAAAACATTATTTTTGTTTCTATGTTTGATAAAGATGGTTTTTCTTACAATTTTGTGAATGGGATTTGCAATATTTACAAGAATTAATGTTTGATTGGATATGGACAACTTAAAAACGATCTATATAACTTAAAATTAAAAGACGTACCAATTAATTAAGTTGATAAACCGGCAACAACAAATAAAAGAAAAAATGATAGTCAAAACCCGGCAAACCTTTGGCATGCTAGGCTAGGTCATATTTTCTCAAGGAGGATGAACAAGCTAGTGGAAGAGGACATGTTTGATATGTCTGATATTAACTCTCTACCAACTTGTGAGTCCTGCCTAAAAGGAAAAATGACTAAATCCTCTTTCAAAGGAAAACCTGAGCGTAGTTAAAATCTGTTGGATTTGATCCATACAGATGTTTGCGGCCCATTTAGTATTGATACTAAATATGGTCACACCTACTTCATTACCTTTACTGATGATTATTCTAGGTACGGGTATTTATATTTGATGAAATATAAGTCTGAATCATTTGAAAGTTCAAAGAATTCAAGGCTAAAGTAGAAAACAAACAAGGTAAGAG
Source organism: Henckelia pumila (assembly GCF_033568475.1). Taxonomy (NCBI): domain Eukaryota; kingdom Viridiplantae; phylum Streptophyta; class Magnoliopsida; order Lamiales; family Gesneriaceae; genus Henckelia; species Henckelia pumila. Next base: position 225,392,236 of record NC_133123.1, on the reverse strand, counting down.
TATTAAAGCACTTCGATGTGATCGAGGTGGAGAATACTTAAGTACCGAGTTTTTGGGCTATCTAAAAGAAAATGGGATTCTCTCTCAGTGGAATCCTCCTATGACACCTCAGCTAAAGGGCATTTTGGAGCGTCGCAATCGAACTTTGTTGGACATGGTTCGATCTATGATGAGCTTCACTGAGCTCCCACCTTCGTTTTGGGGCTATGCACTTGAAACGACGGTATTGTTGTTAAACAATGTCCATACTAAAGCAGTGAATAAAACTCCATACGAGTTATGGAATGGCAAAACTCCTAAGTATTCGTACTTGAGGATTTGAGGATGTCCTGCTTACGTGAAGCAGACAGTAGGAGATAAGTTGGATAGTCGATCCACCTTATGTTATTTTGTAGGGTATCCGAAGAATTCAATCGGATATTATTTCTATCATCCTACTGAAAAAAAAGTGTTTGTTTCGAGGAATGCCACCTTCATGGAGAAGGAGTTCTTACTTGATAAGAAAGGCAAGATGATGGAACTCGAAGAAATACTAGAAGAACCGAGATACAAAATAACGATCCCGCACCTCTGGAACCTATAATTGACACGCCTCTTCCTAGATGATCCGAGAGGACTTCTAGACCTCCTATTCGATATGGTCTGCTTCTTGAAGGGGATCAAAGTGAACCCAACATTGGATGTGATCCAAGAAACTTCAAGGAAGCAATTTCTGACGCTGATTCGAACTTATGGCTTGAAGCTATGCAGTCTGAAATAGACTCCATGCATGCAAATGAAGTTTGGTCTTTAGTAGATCCTCCCAATGGAATTGTTCCTATAGGGTGTAAATGGATCTACAAAAGAAAACTTGGGTCTGATGGTAAGGTACTGATCTACAAGGCACGATTGGTAGCAAAAGGTTATACTCAAAGACAAGGTGTTGACTATGATGAAACTTTTTCACCAATCGCAATGTTCAAGTCCATAAGAATCCTTATTGCCATAGCAGTTTGGTATGACTATGAGATATCAAATGGATGTGAAGACCGCATTTCTTAATGGAAACATTAAGGAAGATATCTATATGATGCAGCCCGAAGGATTCACATCCTTGGGAAGCGAGCATAAGGTATGCAAGCTTCAGAGATCAATTTATGGTCTCAAACAGGCATCAAGAAGTTGGAACCAAAAATTTGATGAAACAATAAAGGACTTTGGTTTCATCAAGAACCCGGAGGAACCGTGCATATACAAGAAAGTGGTTAAGGATGCTGTGACATTCTTAGTACTTTACGTTGATGACATCCTACTCATTGGGAATGATGTAGGGATGTTGCAGTCAACAAAGATATGGTTATCAGGTAGATTCTCAATGAAGAACTTGGGTGAGGCGTCCTATATTCTAGGAATACAGATCTATAGAGATAGATCTAGGAGAATGATAGGACTCACTCAAGAAACCTACATCGACACCATATTGAAAAGGTTTTCTATGGATGAGTCCAAGAGAGGACATCTACCTATGTGCCATGGAGTTTCTCTATCCAAGTCTATGTCTCCCAAGACTGACGAAGAGATAGAGAAAATGACACACATACCATATGCGTCAGCCATAGGGAGTATCATGTATGGGATGATATCTACCAGACCGGATGTGGCCTATGCTCTGAGTGTCACGAGCAGATATCAAGCCAACCCCGATCAAATGTATTGGAAAGTTGTGAAGGATATTCTTAAGTACTTAAGAAGGACTAAGAATGTATTCATGGTTTATGGTGGAAGAGAATTGAAATTGGAAGGCTATACCAACTCTAGCTTCCAAAGCGACGTGGATGACTCGAAATCAACCTCTGGATTTGTATTCATGCTCAATGGCGGTGCTGTCTCTTGAAAGAGTTTCAAGCAGGACACCACAGCGGATTCCACCACTGAGGCAGAATACATTGCAGCATCAGCTGCTGCTAAAGAGGTAGTTTGGATGAGGAATTTCGTCCAAGAGTTGGGGGTCATTCCTGAAGCTGTTGGTCCAGTCCCGGTGTACTGTGACAACACTGGTGCCAATGCTCAGGTAAAGGAACCAAGGTCTCATCAAAGATCCAAACACATACTGAGGAAATACCACATCATCCGGGAGATCGATGAAAGAGGAGACATCACTGTCGAGAGAGTGGCCTCTACAGACAATATCGCTGATCCACTTACTAAGCCCTTGCCAGGACCATTATTTGACAAACATCGCGAAGCAATGGGACTTCGTAGTATGACTAGTTGGCTTTAGGGCAAGTGAGAGATTGAAAGAGTAGGTGCCCTATTAGTCAACTTGTGGCTAAGGGCTTTTATGACTCTATGTATAAACAATCTTTGTTTAATATAATTTATATTTTTATATTGGCATTTACTTTATCTTTTATCATATTATTATGTTGTGACGTACTATACGATGTTTAGATAAAGACCTTAAATATACTAGAGTGCATGTAAGATGTGATAGTATACTTGGATGACTATCATGAAACGCATCTTATAAGCACTGTATATTCTAAACAGTTCCTAGTCAATTGAGCCGTCCGCAAATAAGGATAAGGATCGCTCGAGATTGAGACTAGCATTTGCGATGCTGAGTACCACGTTTCATTGGTATGGAACATAGAGATGTTCGAAGCATGCAAATGGATATTCATATGATGGATGATCGAACTACCCTATTCGGACTTTCCAAGTGGTTATCATTAATTTAGTGGATTAGTTCGCGGTTTTGGTTGTACATCATTAGTCCTTACTACTTGAAACATCATGGAGACTCTATATGCTAGTACTGTACTTTGACTCGTTTTCCGACTCTATGAGGTTTATCAGGTGTCGAGATTGGGTACAGTTACGACACATATAGGAGTCAATGCTTTGTTGTCAAGGATTCACTACACGCTTGCGAGTGTGGATATCCTATGCGATCTGAGGAGATATTAGTGTGACAAATCTCTGGCCAAAGTACATGATGTGCTTTAGGTTACTTGGTTTCCTAGTAGCACATGCGATGCCACTATTTGATCTTCAAGATGTATTGCATAGTTATCGAATCTCGAACGACTCTCGATGTACCAATGGTTGTTGATTCGATTGGGATATATGGATGAAGGGACCGTACTGTACGCTAACCAAAACCTACTAGTTCTTGCAGGCACTATCAGTGATACCTAGGGAATCATGGGGCAATGTTGCTAGGCGCTCTTACCATGATTCGATGGGTAAGTCGGAAATTATTGTTCTGAGTCACAAGGAGTTGTGAGCCCATGGCTAGCTGTATCCCTGAACCATTGAGGGTTACACAAGTAATGAATTTCTAATCCCCGTTGAGATAGTTGAATTTAAAGAGTTAAATTTGGCGAAAGAGAAGTTGGACTTCTTATAATAAAACAAAGGGAGTAAGGTTTCCTAAAATGACATAGGGATGGGCATTTTTGGAAATCACTGAATTCAGATTCAGAAAAATTATCTTGACTTTAAAAGGTGCAGAAATGGTTTCTATGCACATTGGTGAAATCAGTTTATCAATCGGAGTCATGATGAATTTTATATTAATTTCTATAATAATAGACTTGGCCTATTGGGCTTAAGTTATGACTAATGGACCCTAAAGAGTTAGTGTCCTATTAGACATATAAGTTAGTTCAGTACAGAAATTATATATAGTAGATGATTGGGATTTTCGAAAAGTGAGATAGAACTTGCAATTTTCGAAAATTTCATAACATTCTAAGCTTGGAATTTTCGAATTCCTCCTCCCTTTTGTGAGAGAATTCAGTCTGTGATTTTTGGAAAATTACATTCTGAATTGACAGATCAAATCTGTAAATCTTTTCGATAAACATCTGATTGATTTCTAGTGCAATCAATCAGAGGGTTTTAGTTTTCTATTCGTGGACCTAATTCAGGAGTTGATCGAGCGAGTTATCAGTTCCTGGGATTTACAACAAGAGCAGATTTAATCTGTTGGAGTCCATAGATCAAGCCATAGCTTGAAGAGGTAAAATATTAATTGTTATTATTATTTTACTTGTTTATTTTAATCTTAAGGATTTGATGCCCATGATCTGAAATCGTTCCAGATCAGAAAATAAAATTTTTAAACTTCCGCTGCTCCGGGTATCAGATCTAACTGATCTGAAAACGTGTTCCAACAAATATTTCCATGGATAAGCTTACCCTCACCCATGGTTATACCTTTAGAGTTATCTCCAAAAGTGATCTTGGGTCCTGGTCCTTGTACATTTTCAGATAACATCCTTATATCTCCAGTCATATGTCTAGAACACCCACTGTCCAAATACCAGACTGATTGTTTGATCAGTTTACTTCTTTTTACCTGCAAGAACAAAATAAAGTAACTTTGATCCCCATTCCTACTTGGGTCCACACTAGATTAATCCCTTTGGAATCCACATTTGGATTATCTTTACAGACTTTCCATAGTATTGACCTTTGGGAGTGATAGTTCTATCTGATGCTCTTTGTGCATTGTGATGTGTATGCCAAGTGTAATGTTCAGATCGATTGTTTTTGTTTGACTTCCAATACTTTCTAGGAGAGTTATTGAAATGTGGTCTATGTTGAGTAGATGAAGCTCTTTGTCTTTCAAGACTATATCCAGACCAATTTTCTCTAGGTTTAGTCCATCTTGATTTAGATATATCTGGCTCAACATATCCCAGCCCTCTGTGTAAGAGTTTGCTCTATTGAGGTATTGTATGTGTCATTGGAATCTCTGGTTCATATATCGTGCTATATCTTACAAACTTCATATATTTAAAGTTGTTCTTTTCCAGACAGGAGTGAGTGGTTGAGTCATATGAACTACCTTCATTTATGTTGTAGCCCAAGCCAGATTTATCTCCAGCTTGCTTTTGCATTCCAGTAAGTTTATCTAAAGATATCAATGATTTATTCCAAGAGTTTACTAGACCTGTCAATATTTGATTTTAAGATAAAGTCTCTTGAAGTTTACTTCTCATGTCATTGTTTTCAGTCATTAACAGTCTTATCTGAGTCTTCAGACTGTCTGATCCAGTGGATTCATTTGAGTCATTTTGATCTGACTGAGTGGTTGAGTCAGATGAATACCTTTATTTATGCTGTATCCCAAGCCATATTTATCTTTAGCTTGCTTTTTCATTCCAATAAGTTTATCTAAAGATATCGATGATTTATTCCAAGAGTTTACTAGATCTGTTATTCTTTGATTTTCAGATAAAGTCTCTTGAATTTTACTTCTCATGTCATTGTTTTCAGTCATTAACAACAATAACATATGAATGCATGAAAACAATCACAAAAATATGCATATGAAACACAATTATCATATAGAGTAAAGGCTTTTTGACTTTTCGGATGAGTTGATATGAAATCTTGAATTCGTGGTTTCGTATGTTGTTCACTTTTGTATATTTGAATCTTGAATCATCACATATTTATAGTCTTCAAAAGTATCCAGTGAGCCGCCAACACTTTCTGAGAATGAGCCGCAAACATATCTAATAAATTGGCTCACAAATTTTGACTTTGTTGGATATGATAACCAGCATTCAAATCTTCATTAAATGACTTTGTCTTCTAGCTCAACTACCTTTTTGAAAAATAGCTGAAACTGATCTTGAATGGTTTCATCCGGTTGTTTGATCTAATCTGACTGAAGACATTCGAGCTTGATCTGGGTGAGGAGTAAATATTTGATCTTGGCCGAATATATTTTATTCAAGTATGATTTGAACTCGATATGGCAGAAGGCATGAGAAATCGATCTGGGTTGTTCTTCTAGAGAATGACCATTTGATATGTTAAAATATAAAGATTGCAAAAGTGCATAGGTCAAATGCTTGTTTGATTTGGGCTGGTCCAATTTATCGAAAACTTGATATGAGAATTAATAAAGGTCAATTTTGTCTTGTTCGATCTGTATGAGTCCATTGTTATCCATGTGTTTGATCTGAAATCCTGCTTCCGTTTCTCCTTAATGATCTTATCAATTTAGTACTTGGTTTTGTTTGATCTGTTCTTAATCACCAAAAGTTTTGATTTTAATCACCAACATACACGAATTCATACTAAAATTTATAATTTTACTAAAGTCTTAATATTAATAATATAAATTAAATAAAGAACAAATAAAATAAATCCGCATGTAAATACAAATACAAGTAATTATAGATATTTATAGAAGGTTTTTTTAAAAAAATGGTATAAAGAATATAATTCGACTTCAACATAATTAAAAACTAATTTTAAAAATTAACTCAACTTAAGGCCAAATTTCATTATATGCATTTATAGAAAGCCTTTTTAAAAATTCTCTCGATCTAGTTTTGCCTCGAAGAAAAGATATTCGTAATCGAAACATGATGGGCTGGAAGGATTTATTTAACTAAATAACCTTCGTTTGACCATGATTTGGAAATATAATCTTTTTCAATTTTTTTCTTTGTTTTATTTTTGCATTTTCTTTGTATTTGAAGGTCATTTTACTAATATTTTTTGAAAAAATATCATAAATCCAAAAATTTGATTGACAAAAGTCATTTTTCAAACTATCTCGGGTATGAAAACATAAAAGTTGACTGATTCAAAGATAAAAATAAAAAATAAAAAGGAAAAAGTTGACTGCTCACGCGCCTATTCAGTTCAGTGTTCCACATTCCGACAGTTGACGCCCACTAAACCGCCCCTTGTCAAGGCCCTTTATTTCCATATTTGCCCCCATCATTTCAACTTTATTCCACATTTGCCCCTGCTTTCCCCAGTTATTTTATTCCCACCCATATCCTCCGTTCCTTTGTTCCATCTCCTCTCTCATCATTTCCACATCCCCATATTCCCCCTTTTCTCTCCCTCTATTTGCTCTTCAATTTCGATATGTTTGCACAAAGATTGGATTTTGCGGATCTGGGTTCGTCTTGTTTTTGTGTAATTTTCGTTACTTGCGAGAATTGAAGCGGGGGAAGAGGAGAAAGATCCGTGGATGTCGATGTCTTCGACCTATTGGTGTTACAGATGCAACCGATTTGTTAGGGTTTCGGCCCAAGATTCGGTCACTTGCCCGGATTGCAGTGGCGGTTTTGTGGAGGAGGTTGATAACCCAGCTCGATCTTCGCTCTCCGACTCGCGGCGACGCCGTTTCCCGGCGGCCGCCATGTACATGATGCGAACGCCAGATTCGGGATCTGGTTCGGGGTCGGGCTCGAGCCCGAGGCTGAGGCGGAGCCGTAGGAACGGGGGCGACAGGTCGCCGTTCAACCCGGTTATTGTTCTTCGTGGGCCCAATAACAGCCGAGCGGGGGATGAGGCTGCCGCGGGTGGTGGTCGGGGATTCGAATTGTACTATGATGATGGGGCCGGTTCGGGTTTGAGACCATTGCCGGCTACCATGTCTGAGTTCCTACTCGGGTCTGGTTTTGACAGGTTGCTTGATCAGTTGGCTCAAATTGAGGCAAATGGGCTTGCTAGAATTGATAGTAATCCGCCTGCTTCCAAGGCGGCAATCGAATCGATGCCCACTGTGGAGATAGCTGACCAGCATATAGCGGTAGAATCGTATTGTGCGGTTTGTAAAGAAGCTTTCGAGCTGGGAAGTGAGGCTCGCCTCATGCCCTGCAACCATTTGTACCATCAAGATTGCATTTTGCCGTGGCTTACTTTGAAAAATTCCTGTCCCGTTTGTAGACATGAGTTGCCAACAGAAAACGAGAGTAGTAGCGGTAATTCGGATACAAGTGAAGTGAATAGAGCTGTGAGTGAGGTGGGGAATGACGATGAGACTGTAGGACTGACTATATGGAGATTACCAGGCGGAGGGTTTGCTGTTGGGAGATTTTCCGGTGGGAGAAGAGGCGGCGAAAGGGAACTACCGGTGGTTTACACGGAAATGGATGGTGGCTTCAATAGCAATGGTGTTCCTAGGAGGATCTCGTGGGGTTCTAGAGGGAATGTATCGAGGGAGAGGAGTGGGTTGAGGCGGTTCTTTAATAATCTGTTTTCTTGTTTTGGTCGAAGGGGGTCGGCCAACTCTAATGCTAGCTTGGACTCTACCACGAGTCGAAGAAGTGGCTTGTTGCCTTCGGTTTTGAGCTCCTCATCCAGTCGGCACAGAGGAGGATGGGGTTTGGAAGTTGATGATGGGAGTGACAGGAGATGGTGATATCTTGAGTTTGATTTCAAATACGTATATTTATTTGTTACGGGCGCATTGTGAAGGCTAGTTGCAAACTTTCTGTCGTTCGATTGTATTAAGAGAAGTTATATGAGTGAAAATGGACATAGAATTGATAAATTGGAGCATGATTAGTGTGCCCGGCCTAATGTATCAAAATATTGCATTTGAAGTTAGCAGTTCTTTCCTCGTTTATTATTGTCCTTCAAGTTTTTGCACGTTGTAGTTGCTTTCTAATGCTAGATAATATATGTTCCATACGCAATTTTTGCCATCTAAGTTTCCTTTGAAGCTTTCCAATGCTACATAATATCTGTTTCATCTGTAATTTTGCCATCAAAGGTTGCCTTTGAAGCTTTCAAATGCTATGTAACACCTGTTTCATTGCCAGCTAAGATTGCCTATGAAGATTTCTAATATGCTTGGCAATATCTGTTTTATCTGTAACTTTCGCCTTATAACTTTTGATCTTTCGGTGAACTTTTTTATATTGAAGTTGTATTATAACTTTATGCCACAAAAACAAATGTCTCTGATAAAGTTCTGTGGCTACATTCTAATGTGTTCTGGTATATATGTCCCTCACAACTTGTGCAAGGGCACACCCTGGTGCAATATATCGTATTCAAGGTACGGATATTGAGAAATTTCACTTTGACAAGGTGGCATCTTCAATGTGCCACTCGACAGTTCAATCGTTTATTGTCCATTGAGTCGTCACACCTGGAGCCTGGAGGTGGCACGGGAGATCTCGATGGCCTAGAGCTTCTACCAGACACATGTTTTCTGATATACTAGTTCTTTCGCAGTATCTAAAAAATAAGTCTAAGCAATGCTATCCTTGAAATTAAAAATTTTGATAGAGAATGTTGTACAAATCTGAATTGATACATTTGAATAAAAAAAAATAAAATAAAGGGATTGGATTTGATTATGGCAGAAATCAATGCTAAATTGTCTTTCGTAATAAGCTCCAAGATTCTTCATTGATTGGAAAGCAAACGTTGCAACTTGCGAGGGTTTAATTATGTAACACAAACTTACTGATTTTATTTATAGTCTGTATGACACAAAAGTTGGGATAATTATAGTAGCGTCTTCGTCTTTGGTATGACCAGATAAAAAATTCCCGCAAATGTCTCTCATGTACTCTCGTGGGTGCAAAAATCAAAGTGGGTGCACAATTACAAAGCATATCGATCTGTGTTATTTTCTCATGTTGGCAAGGAAAAACAAAGTAATCTATGCTACAAATCTCTCTTTACCAATCAGTTTTATAGTATCATTTTGCCGAGAAAATAATATTTTCTCATAATGCAAGTCTAGAAATTCATTCATCCAGTAACAATGTTTTTGGATGAAGGACATTAAAAGAATCAAATCTAAAACAGTATAATTCATGTTAATGAAATTTAAAATAACCAAAACATATATATATATATATATATATACATAGAGGATTGTTCCACGTGCAGGGGAATTTAGGGCGCCAGCCACATCATTTTTTTTTTTTTTTAATAAATAATTGGGCCCAAGCCTTCCTTCTCTACCATCACCACGCTGTTATCTCTCCTCCCTCATTCATCAGACGGCCGCCATTCTCCGGCAAGACCATTTCATCTAGAGAAGACCGCCTTGCCTTACGCATAAGTCAGCTCCGCCCGTGATTATGCCGATTTCAAGGCTGTGATAACCGACTTCAACGCGCGGCTGGGAGAGTTCCGGTTCGCCAGCATCAACTCCCCGATCTCCGCCGGGCTCATGGTGGCGCCGATCTGAAAAATCTCCTCCACTTGCGGTAACAGTTTGTGTAATTACACGCTAAATATTTTGAAAGAATTGAAATCGCACATGGGGAAATGGATGCAGACATCGATTCGTCCAGGCCCCAACAAGTCGGAATCAATCTCCTCTTTGGTGTTCACGGTGAAAATCATTATCCTCTCATCTTGAAAATTCAATATCCCATCCATAAAATTCAGGAACCCAGATGACGAAACCTTTGAATTCCAGCGGAGATGCACCCTCGGTTCTTCATCTTCTGAAGGGTGCGCGGTTTTGGAGCGGCAACGGCGCAGGTTGTTTTCCAACGTTCCCCTGCACCCTGCGCCCAAAAATTTCATCGTCAAGAAGTAAGGGGGGAAAGAGAAACCACGTTGCACCTTATAAATAACTTAAGAAAAAAAAAAAAAAAAAAACAAAGGCCACATGGGGAGCATGTGAGCCAGCTCCCAGCTAAGCTGGCGCCCCCAATTTCTCTAAGGGTTTAGGGAAACAAGATTATATATATATATTAAAAGGGCCTAAAACCAATTGAAGATGGAAAGACAATTTCTAATATATATGTATCTAAAAGTATATTATAACTTCTAAAATCAATGATAAAAAAAGAGGAAAAATTAGACACATTAGTATGGAAATGAATACAATGTGTAACATGTGTTATACAAATTTGAATCGAAATATTTGAATCGATAAAAAAAAAAAGGGATTGGGTTTGATTATGGCAGAAATCAATGCTAAATTTTCTTTAGTAATAAGCTCCAAGATTATTCATTGATTCGAAAGCAAATGTTGCAATTGTTTAATTATGTAACACAAACCTACTGATTCTATTTATAATCTGTATGACACAAAAGTTGAGATAATTATAATAACCGCATTCGTCTTTGGTATGATCAAATAAAAAATCCCCGCAGATGTCTCTCATGTACTCTACGTGGGTGCAAAAATGAGAGTGCACAATTACAAAGCATGTCAATCTGTTTTATTTTCTCATGTATGCAAGGCCAAAAAAAAGTAATTTACACTATAAATTTTTCTTTACCAATCATTTTTATACTATCATTTTTTCGAGAAAATAATACTTTCTCATAATGAAAGTCTAGAAATTCATTCACCCAGTAACATAGTGTTTTTCGATGAACGAAATTAAAAAAATCAAATCAAAGAAAGTATAATTCATGTTAATGAAATTTAAAATAACCAAAACATATATACATATACATTACATACACGATATTAAAAGGGCCTAAAACCATTTGAAGATGAAAAGAAAACTCCTAATATATGCATGTATTTAAAAGTATGTTATAACTTCTAAAATCAATGATAAAGATGTTAGCTCAACTTTTGGGCTCAAATTTCTTTAAGCTAGCACTATGCATGTATATTTATGTTGTGTGAACTTGTAGTATCTGTATCTACATAGACAACTTGGTAAGGATGCTTAAAAATAATTTAAAGCTACATAATGTATGATAAAAGTAAAAGAGGAAAAATTAGACACGCTAATATGGAAATGAATACAATTTGTAACATGTGTTATACAAATCTGAATCGAAATGTTTGAATCAATAGAAAAAAAAGGGATTGGATTTGATTATGGAAGAAATCAATGCTAAATTATATTTAGTAATAAGCTCCAAGATTATTCATTGATTGGAAAGAAAACGTTGCAAGTGTTTAATTATGTAACACAAACCTACTGATTTTATCTATAATCTGTATGACACAAAAGTTGGGATAATTATAGTCCCCGGTGGACCATCAATGAAGTAAATGTGTGGTTGGTTGTACATAATTATCTCAACGATAGCATCAAATGCTAGTCTTTGTCAAGGGCGATCCTAAGAAAAACGAGGCTCTGAGCAAAGTTAATTTAAACTATGAACCATTTTGTATTAACTTGAAAATTCATATATATATTCGAATAACATAATTAAAATAAACCAAAATACATAAATCAATAAAGTACACAAATGAAAGAAGGTTTACATAATTCTTTAAAATAATTTAATCAACAAAAAATATTATTTAAAATTAGCTCTTCTTATGTTTTTTGAAACAAAATCATCAATTATGTCGTCATAATTAAGATATATCTTCCAATATATTTTTTTTAATGCAGAGGATCGCCAAATAATTCAGTTCTTCTTGACTCATTGTGGTTCTCAAATAATATTTCAATAATTTTAACTTGGAAAAACTTTTCTCAACTGATGCTACAGTCATATGAATAGTCAATAAAATTTGATACGCAACCACGATCATAGGAAAAATATTCATTTTCAGACCTTTAATCCTCGAATTTTCAGAATCTATGTGAAATTACAACAATATTAACATTTTACCTTAAACCAAAATAATGTGAACAAAAACATTAAATCAAAATAAGATTAAACAATATATCAAAATTCAAAAATAAAATAAAATTGAACAAGAGTCTTGTAATTCATACCTTGGATCATTTTGTTGAATGTGTTTGTATATTTTCGTAAATTTTGTACTTCTCTAATTTCTGAATTCTTAAACTATTGATAGTCGATTCACGTAATCACACGCAGCCACAAACTAACCAAAGGGCAAAGTATTATCGAAACTCTCAAAATTAAAAACTCAAATCCTTTTTTTTATGTGGATGAATTGTGTGCGAGAGCATAATATATAATATTTATATATAAATAAAAATATATATATATATATAATAATTTTTTAAAAAAAATTTTGGGGCCCCACCCTGGGCGCGTGCCCTGGCTGCCCAGGGCCAGGGCCGCCCCTGGCCTTTGTTGAGCATTCAAATATTCAATGGATCTCAAATCTTCATCAGAAATTTGAATCTAAAGCTCGTCTTCAATTAATCTTGGGAGTGGGTAGTCATCTAAAAACTCAATATCGATTGATGGCAAATCAAAATCATCGAGTTTATGTGTGTAATGGTGCAACATTCTTCGTATATCAAGTAGAAAATTATTTGTTATAAAAAATTGCTGAACTTGATCTTCCATAATTTTCAGACATATGTGGATGAAACTCGTCCCAAAGTTCTCAAACTCCACTTGGTTGAAAGAATACCAATATTGAGACAAATAATCTTCTTGCTGAAGATGTCATTCTATTAGAACATGCTTCTTGCATGCATTGATGAATATAATCGTCATGCTGGAGAAGTCCCCTTATTTGAGCGGCCTATTTGAATATTCTATAGGTATTCCCATTTATAGTTTTCAGGTCTTCAAAAGATATTGGGCCTCTAACATGATTTAGGAGTATACGAAGATAAAACCTATCACCTTCATATGGAGACACACCATATACCCTTCTGACCACTTTATTTCGACTTCTTCGAGGAATCCTTTTTTCAGATTGTATCTAAGTATAATACTAAGAGAATTCCCTGTTTAAGTATTTTTTCCTTTATTTTCGAATCAGTATTCATCTTGAAAAATTTTGTAAGTATGGTCTTGGTATTTTCGTCGTTCGTGAGTATATCCGCTATGAAGTGATTTGGGTCATAACTAATCAAATGTTGGTTTGGTATATGTATCTGCAACCTAATCATCGAAGGATACATCCTGCTAAATTCAGAAGAGAAAATTTTCCACAGTGTCTTAGGTGCGAAAATCCAGCCATCCACATATTGTTGGATTTCATCACAATTTTGTCCATTACGCAACTCTACAATATATTATGTGATGGAACATAATTGAGTTTATGTACTAAATATAACAAATATTTAAGATGTTGAACATTAACACTACAAAAAAAACGGGATCATTGTGACGATTTGTTGTAGACTGGTACCTCCACGCTCAAAAGTTGATGAAAAAAATATGATAAGAGATTGACTCCACACGACACATTTGTCACACCATAATTGCATCACACCTAGAATAACACCATAGAAGTTAAAATTTTGTATTTTGGAAGGCACAATCATTAGAAGTGGAAGTAGACTCAAGAATTGGTACAATATAGATCAAGTACGGATGTAATATAGAATGTAGTTTCTAAAATTTTAGAAGTTGCTTAAATCTCTCATTATCGTTGGATAATTAATTTGTATTCATTGTGTTTTCTACAACCAAGTTAGTGTTTGAAGTTTCAGAATCATCCAAATTTGAGGTAAGAGAATGATATCTTCATGTCCGATAAGTTTCTCTACGGTGAGCCAAATAGTTGGACCTTTATTCCTCAATCATCGCTTGTCATCTATTACGTTCAGATAATCTTTGGCGACGAAGTTGTTCTGTTGAAAAAAATATTGATGTTATATGTGTGTCATGTTGGTAAATTATGTTTTGCATGTCGTACCTTGGTGGTTTTGAATTTTCATTTGTTTGTAGGCTAAACTCAGCTCTTTGTCTTTGGTAAGTTGATCGACGCCGAGTGAGGTAATTTTTCCATTGCTCTTGTGTCATGGAATTACTTCTTTCATGTTCACGAATCATACGGGTTTTACGTCTTTAAACCTCGTTTTGATTGCGATTAGAATTAGAGCGAGTAATTATCATATCTAAAAGGACTATTTTATTCCTTAAATTTCTCAAATTTTGAAAAGATTTTATTTGACATTTTTTGTCTTTCTTGGACATGAAGTAACAAATTATTTATTTTCTTGAATAAGTTGATTTGAGTTTTTGATAAGCTTACTATAATATTTATCATATCGTATCTAATATATATTTTTATTTAATTGTGTAGATCTGATATAATCAAATCAAGAGAATCCTACGTCTACAAGGAAACATGTTGAAGAAGGATTCTTGTTCTATTTAAGGTGATAGGCGTGACCGACCGAAAGAGGGAGAGAGACTGTGAGATTTCCTAAGAGCTTCACGTACGTACTTTGTGAGTAAAATTGAACATATTCTAAAATTTCATATCGTTCAAGACTACTTGATGCATTGAAGACCAACTTGGAGATCAAAGATCAAAAGGGTTCCGTTTCGACGAAGTTTTGGCATCAAGTTTTTCAACTCCTTGCTTTCGTTTATTTATTCTATCGTGCATAGAATTTTTAGGAGATATTTTTATGGTTTATTTTCTCACATGTTTTGAGAAAATTGGTTTTACAATAATCACTAGTTAGGGTTTTGTAAACTCTTTAATTCATTTCTAGTGAAAGTTTTGCCCTGAGGCGCTGCAAGAGTATTTTATACTTTTTCTTATTTATTTGAGTCTATTTATTTGGTTTCTTGTTTATTTTATTCACGTTTAACTTATATTCTGTTGCAAATTACTCAAGGTGTTATTGTAGGTGTTGTCAACACCTTGTGACAACACCTCAAACTGTTTATGTGCAACCTCAATTCCCTTACAAGTGGTATCAAAGTCATATTCTTGATACACTAAGAACTGATCTTGGTTTGTTTATTTTATTACATGGAATAAGATGGACTCATCGTCTGTTGCGAACTCGTTTTTGAAACCTCCGGTCCTTGATGGAACGAATTACGCACTATGAAAGACTATGATGCGATACACTATCAAAGCGATGGATGTTCGTGCTTGGCAAAGCATTCTGACTGGTTGGACTCCTCCAAAGACGTTAGATCCAGAAGGAAAATATATTATCAAGCAAGAAGAAACTTGGACCGCCAAGAAAACACAAAGTTCAAGCTACAATGCTAAAGCACTCAATGCAATTTTTTCATCTGTGGATATGAGAATGTTTGGACTCATAGCTGACTCCACTGTTGCTAAGGATGCATGGGAAGCACTTCAAGAACACTGTGAAGGAACTGATAGTTTGAGAAGAACAAGACTGAGATTACTAAACACAAAATTCGAGAATATCAGGATGGATGAGAATGAGACTATTGCTGATTATGATAAAAGACTTAGGGAGATAGCTACAGAGGCGCATGCTCTTGGAGGACCTATTGCTAGTGAAAGTATGGTGAACAAGATTCTTCGATCCTTGCCAAAGAGATTCAATGGGAAAATTTGGGCGCTTGAGGAGGTAAAAGACACTTCAAAGATGAAGATGACTGAACTGATTAGTATCCTTCAAGTTTTTGAGATGAACCTTTCAGCACAAGAGAAGGATAAAGGAAAATCAATTGCACTTCAAGTCTCAAAGCCCTCAAAATGAGGAGTATGTTCAATTCCACCAAGAAGTTCATCATTCTAATTTAGAGGATGATTCGATCTCTCTCATGACTAAGAAATTCAATGATTATCTTAAGAAGATAAAAGAGACAAGAAAGACGGATAAAAAACTCAAGGCTCCAATGTTTCCTAGCAAGCCTTTGAGAATTACTGGACCACAACTGTCACCAAAGAAACCTACTGATACTCCTAAGCCTCGACTGATGTTGGAAGGGAAGAAGAAGTCAATACCAAAGAAGTTAGACACGGTACAATGTCATGCTTGTCAAGGCTTTGGACATTATGCAAATGAGTGTGCTAACACGCTTAGGAAAGGATGAATACGTCTTTGAGTGATGAAGTGTAAGGCCCGGGATTATTTAATTTTAATCCAAGAATATTTAATTTTTGAAGTGTAAGGCCCGGGATTATTTAATTTTAATCCAAGAATATTTAATTTTTGAATATTTAGAGTTTAGAATTAAATTCTAATATTCTTAAATTGAAAAGGATTGAAATTGAATTAAATCTCTTTTCCGGGGACTGAATTGCAAATAGCAGAAAGTTCAGGGACTAAACTGCAAATATGCTTATATTTATCTCTTATACACATGAATCATCAGATTAAAACGAAAGGAAAGGCAGAGAACACGGCTGAAGGGTTCCCAACGCCATTTTCATATTTTTCATTCCGTAAAAGCTTCGATAACTTGCGTTCCGGTTGTCAAAAATTCGAAAGAAATATATATCTGCGATCACAGCTCCGAGACCTTCGATTTGGTACAAGTTTCATTCACTTTTCTCAGATTTTATTTTTATGTGAAAGATGGAAAATTATGATTTTACGATATATGCGTATATCAGCTGTACCGATCGTGTATTCGCAGACGATTCGGAAAAAGACTATCGTTCGGATTTTATATGATTTTAGCAAGCTAAATTCGAACCCTACCTTATCTGAATATGATGTTTTTGATGGGATTGAGTTGATATAATGAGTTGTTGGGATTGATATCTTGTTTTGGATATTGTTTGGATTGCCGGTTTGTAGCCGTTACGCCGTCGATTCGCAAAATGTCAAGACTTTGATATTCTTGATTCAAAGAAGCATGGTTTGAGTTGCATCTGATCGTTTTAGCTCTTTGACATGTTATTTCTCAGCTTTCAATCGAAGATTTACGAATCGAGAGTGCCGAGTCGCAACGAGAAGAAGTTGAAGCAAGGTTTGCTAGCATTGTATTTGAGTTTGAGTTGAGAACTTGAGCAACTGTTTGATATGCTTTATCATTGATGTCTTTGCAGACTTGAAGTACTTTCAGACGTGTTATTGACAGGTATAAATGACAACTATCCAGATGGGATAGAACTCTCGAGATAGCTATTATTCTCGAGTAAATCACATACGTTCTTGCTATTGTTTTGTTATGTGCTACTATGTGATTTATATGAGTGTTGATGCTTTGTTTGATTGTATGATTATATGTTCAAGATGTTTTACAGTCTTTAATGCATACAGCTTATGTTGCATTCATCTTGAACTCTAGCCTGTAAAGCATAAGGGCAGATTAGCCTAGAGTGCGAAATGACGTTTGGAGAATTATAGTTGAGTGGCATGGATTGCAGCCTTCGCTTTCAGAGCCAGAATACTCTCTATAATTGCACCAAAGTCAGAGGATTAAAATACTTGATGCCGCCTCGATTGGGAGTGTCGGCGGTTTGATAGTTATTTTATTCCTCGGGATCCCAAAGAACCAAGCTTTATTGATATCAGCTTTGATAGCCTATTCTTCAAACATGCATTGCATTTATTTTATAGCATTAGATTAGATGCTGTTGTTATTGCATGTTTTGTTATTTATACTGAGATTTTATTCTCACCGGAAGTATCCAGCTATTGCTTTGTTTTGTATGTGTGCATGGCAATAGGTGGGGCAGGAGCTAGTCAGAAAAGGTAAGGATAGCTCGAGATAGAATCATAGCAAGTGAGGACACGGGTTTAGCAGCAAGACTTGTATTTTAAGTTGATAAATCATGCTAGAATTGATACAAGATCTTTGTATATTGTGGTTTGAACACATGCTAGTTTATGTATATGATGTTTAGAAGCTTGTAAGAGGTTATAAGATGACATGTATTTGATTTTGTATCATGTATATCAGATTATGTGATTTGTTTTCAAGTCTTGACAGCAGAATTTTAGCAGCAGAAGTTTCTGAATTTTAGGCTCGCTCGATCGGTCGAAATGCACCGATCGAGCGAGGCCATTATGGTGCTAAACATAGGAGCAAGATTTGTTGCTCGCTCGATCGGTAGAAATTCACCGATCGAGCGAGGCCTTAAATTCTGAAACAGAGCGTTTGAGCATTTGAGCTCGCTCGATCGGCCAAGTTTCACCGATCGAGCGAGACCCTGCCTTTTAAAAAAAAAAAATTAGCTCTTGTTTCTTTAATTCTTTTAAGTACTTGTTTAATTTTTAATTACAATAAATTGCCCTAAGATAAGATTAGCAACCCGGGTCCCCACAACAGGTGGTATCAGAGCGTAAGTTTCTGAATTCAGATAAAAGTTGATGAGCGGGGTAGATTGAGTCTGTCTGATTGCTTGATATTGCATAGGATTATATGTGGTATCTGATTATGTGCATTATTTGATAGCATGCTTTATATTGCAATAATTATGTGATTGCATGATTATGTGTTTTTACTGCTACTGCATGCTATATATGCAATTATGTTCCAGAATATCCTCAGTCAGAACCTGAATTCTCATGAGAACGCATGAGAATGCTTATCAAAGAAGGATGGAATAAATTGCTGCATATTATATCGTTTATGCACTAATCTATTTGACAATCAGATATGTCTCCCCGTAAAGAACCAGCTACTAGACATCCATTGACTGTTCCCCAAGCTGAACCAGCACCAGTACCACCGGCAGTGGTTGAACCTCAGAATGCACAGGGTAGTACATCTGCTGACCCTATGGATCCTACTGCTACTCCAATGGAAACTTTGTTGAAGCGATTTCAGTCTTTCAAACCGCCAAAATTGAAAGGAACAGAAAATTCAGTTGATTGTGAAAATTGGCTTGAAGATATAGAACAACTGTTTGAATCACTCGACTATACTGATGATCGTCGTATTCGATTGGTGATACATCAACTTCACGATGTTGCTAAAAGTTGGTGGATTACAACAAAACGGGCATTGGAACAGCGAGGTACGATTATCACCTGGACTGTCTTTAAAACTGAGTTCTATCAACGTTTCTTTCCAGTCTCCTACAGGAAGGATAAAGGTGCTAAGTTTGCCAATCTAAGGCAAGGCAATTTGAATATCGAAGATTATGTGGCCAAATTTTCAAGTCTATTGAAGTTTGCTCCACATATAGCAGAAACTGACGAAGTAATGGCAGATCAGTTTATCAATGGCCTTAATCCGGATGTGTTTACATTGGTGAACAGTGGAAGACCTAATACTTTTGCTGATGCTTTGAACAAAGCTAAGGGAGCAGAAGCAGGTATATTACGAAAACAAGGAACACCGTTCATTCCCCAGCCATTTCCGCAGCCTGTATCAGCATCAGTTCCACAGAATCCGCCACAGTTTCAGCAACCATCTCCCAGATTTGAGGGAGGAAGCAGTGGCAGAAAGGATTCTCGATTCAGGCCAAAGGAAAAGCAATTCAAGAAGGCAGGCAGTAGTTCTTCCAGTTCTAGTGGACAGAGACAGTTTAGGGCAGGTCAGAGAACTGGTGAATCAGGAGTCTTTTGCAGTAAGTGTGGTGGAAGACATTCGAGTGAACAGTGCAGAGGTGTGTCAGGTAATTGCAATATTTGTCGCCAACCAGGTCACTATGCCAAAGTATGTCCTCAACGAGCTATGGGTGAAAGTTCTTCTCGACTAGCACCTCAAGCAGAAAGACAATCAGTGCATTCATTTCAGCCTCAGCAACCTCAGCAACAGACCAGAGGAGGAGGAAGCCAGACTATGACTTAACCTCCTAGACAACAGGCTCGAGTTTTTGCACTTACTGAGGAACAGGCTCAGACGGCACCGGATGATGTCATAGCAGGTAACTGCTTTCTTTCTGGTTATCCTGCCTCTGTTTTGATAGATACAGGTGCATCACATACATTCATCTCTGAACAATTTGTTATGATGCATGCTTTATCGTCAGAGCCATTGCCTACTGTTGTTTCTATTTCTTCACCTTTGGGTGAATGTATTATATCTGTTCGAATGATTCGAGATTGTTCATTGCAATATGACGGGAATGTGATTGATCTAGATTGTATAGTACTTGGATTATCAGATTTTGATTGTATTGTCGGTATAGACATGTTAACCAAGTACAGGGAAACTGTGGATTGTTTCCAAAAAGTAGTCCATTTTAAACCAGAAATGGCATCAGAATGGAAATTCTACGGTAAGGGTTCTCGAGCCAAGATCCCTTTGATATCTGTGTTATCTATGACCCGTTTATTGCAGAGAGGTGCAGAAGGATTTCTGATTTATGCTATTGATGTATTGAAATCCAGTCCAGCAGTAACAGATATTCCAGTTGTGAAAGAATTTGTTGATGTATTTCCTGATGAAATTCCTGGTTTACCTCCAGTCCGAGAGATAGATTTCAGCATTGATTTAATGCCAGGTATACAACCAATATCCAAAGCTCCTTACAGAATGGCACCTATTGAATTGAAGGAGTTGAAGGATCAATTGAAAGATTTGTTAGCCAAGGGGTACATTAGACCGAGTGTTTCACCTTGGGGCGCTCCGGTACTATTTGTACGAAAGAAAGATGGTTCCATGCGCTTATGTATCGATTATCGTCAATTGAACAAGGTAACCATCAAGAATAAATATCCACTGCCTAGAATAGATGATTTGTTTGACCAATTACAGGGTTCAGCTATCTATTCTAAGATTGATTTGCGATCCGGATATCATTAACTGAGAGTACGAGATGAAGATATTTCTAAAACTGCTTTCAGAACAACGTATGTGCATTATGAATTTATTGTCATGCCTTTTGGTTTAACCAATGCTCCTGCAGTATTTATGGGATTGATGAATCGGATATTTCAGAAATATTTGGATGACTTTGTCATTATTTTTATCGATGATATCTTGATCTATTCCAAGAATGTACATGAGCATGCTGAACATCTCCGACTCATTTTACAGACTTTGAGAAATGAGAAATTATATGCCAAGTTATCGAAATGTGAATTTTGGTTGCAGAAAGTTGTGTTTCTTGGGCATATTATTTCAGATGATGGGATTTCAGTGGATCCAAGCAAGGTCGAGGCTGTATTGAATTGGCCTAGACCTACATCAGTGCCAGAAATACAGAGTTTTATGGGCTTGGCAGGTTATTATAGACGTTTTATCAGAGACTTTTCCAGCATTGCGAAGCCTATTACGCAATTGACTCAGAAAAATAAGCCGTATGTCTGGACTGAAGAGTGTGAAACTAGTTTCTTGGAGTTGAAGAAGAGGCTTACCAGTGCAACTGTCTTGACGATTCCATCAGGTACGGGTGATTTTGTAGTATATTGTGATGCTTATCACAAGGGTCTGGGTTGTGTGCTTATGTAGAGAGGGCATGTTATTGCTTATGCTTCGAGACAGTTAAAGCCACACGAGACTCGATATCCTATCCATGATCTGGAGCTTGCCACTATTGTCTTTGCATTGAAGATATGGCGACATTATCTTTATGGTGAGAAGTTTGAAATCTTTTTGGATCACAAAAGTTTGAAATATCTGTTTTCGCAATCAGAATTGAATATGAGACAGCGTAGATGGCTTGATTTATTGAAAGATTTCGATTGCGAGATTAAATATTATCCAGGAAAATCTAATGCAGCTGCAGACACCTTGAGTAGAAAGGTATGTTCGTTATCCTTATCTACGATAGGTGTATCTCAATTGGTGGAAGATTGTTGTATTTCTGGATTAATATTTGAAACAGATATGCAACCTATCCGTGTTTGTGCTATACGAGCTGAGCCAGAACTGTTAATGAGAATCAAAGAAGCATAGAAAGAGGATCAGAATATTCAGAATTCTATTGCTATGGTCAGATCTGGACATAAATCTGAATATCAGGTCAGTGCTGATGATGTTTTATATGTGAATAACAGACTTGTGGTTCCAGATGTTTCAGCTTTGAAACAGAAAATATTGAAAGAGGCTCACAACAGTCGATTTAGTATTCATCCTGGTGGCAGAAAAATGTATAATGATCTGAAGACACAGTATTGGTGGAAACAGATGAAAGGAAATGTCACAGATTTTGTGTCTAAATGTTTGAATTGCCAACAGATAAAAGCAGAAAGAAAGAAACTAGGTGGTCTATTACAGAGTCTATCAGTTCCAGAATGGAAATGGGATCATATTTCCATGGATTTCGTTACACAGCTACCACGTTCATCCAGAGGTTGCGATGCCATTTGGGTGATTATTGATCGTTTGATGAAATCAGCATGTTTTATTCCGTACAGAATGACATACAGACATGATCAGATGGCAGAGATTTACGTCAGAGAAGTGGTAAGATTACATGGTGTGCCTAAATCTATTGTTTCAGATCGAGACCCTAGATTTACATCACACTTTTGGCATAGCTTGCAACAAGCTCTTGGTACTCAATTGCATCTGAGTACAGCTTATCATCCTCAAACAGATGGACAGTCAGAACGGACTATCCAGATACTTGAGGATATGTTAAGAGCTGTAGTACTAGATTTTGGTACTAGTTGGCAAGATTCTTTACCACTTGCAGAATTCTCTTATAATAACAGCTATCAGACGAGCATTGAAATGGCTCCTTTTGAAGCACTGTATGGAAAGAAATGCAGATCACCGTTATACTGGGATGATATCTCAGATGTTCCTGATGTTGGGCCTGATATGATCCGAGAAATGACAGAGAAAGTAAAGCTTATTCAGAAAAGAATGAAAACAGCTCAGGACAGACAAGCAAAGTATGCAAATATCAGACGACGACCTCTATCTTTTGATCAGGGAGACAGAGTTTTCTTGAAGATTTCTCCGTTTAGAGGTACAGTCAGATTTGGCAAGAGAGGAAAGTTATCTTCACGTTTTATTGGTCCGTACGAGATTATCGAGAAGATAGGTGATCTTGCTTATCGACTCACTCTTCCTCCATCTTTGTCTGGTATTCATGACGTATTTCATGTCTCTATGCTGCGGAAGTATCAGCCTGATCCTTCCCATATTCTCCAACCTGATGAAGCTGAACTTGACGAAACTCTTAGTTATTTTGAGCAACCTATTCAGATTCTTGATCGCAAAGATAAACAGCTCAGAAACAAGACGATTCAGCTAGTCAAAGTTCAGTGGAGTCGACATGGCACTGAAGAAGCGACTTGGGAGACTGAGTCAGATATGAGACAGAGATTTCCAGATTTGTTTCATTGATGTGAGTTCTTATTCTCTTTATGCTATTTATTCTCTTATGTGTATACAGATTGTCTATACAACTTGCTTATGATTTCGAGGATGAACTCATGTCTTAGTGGGGGATAAATGTAAGGCCCGGGATTATTTAATTTGGGAATATTTAGAGTTTAGAATTAAATTCTAATATTCTTAAATTTAAAAGGATTGAAATTGAATTAAATCGCTTTTCCGGGGACGGAATTGCAAATAGCAGAAAGTTCAGGGACTAAACTGCAAATATGCTTATATTTATCTCTTATACACATGAATCATCAGATTAAAACGAAAGGAAAGGCAGAGAACACGGCTGAAGGGTTCCCAACGCCATTTTCATATTTTTCATTCCGTAAAAGCTTCGATAACTTGCGTTCCGGTTGTCAGAAATTCGAAAGAAATATATATCTGCGATCACAGCTCCGAGACCTTCGATTTGGTACAAGTTTCATTCATTTTTCTCAGATTTTATTTTTATGTGAAAGATGGAAAATTATGATTTTACGATATATGCGTATATCAGCTGTACCGATCGTGTATTCGCAGACGGTTCGGAAAAAGATTATCGTTCGGATTTTATATGATTTTAGCAAGCTAAATTCGAACCCTACCTTATCTGAATATGATGTTTTTGATGGGATTGAGTTGATATAATGAGTTGTTGGGATTGATATCTTGTTTTGGATATTGTTTGGATTGCCGGTTTGTAGCCGTTACGCCGTCGATTCGCAAAATGTCAAGACTTTGATATTCTTGATTCAAAGAAGCATGGTTTGAGTTGCATCTGATCTTGTTAGCTCTTTGACATGTTATTTCTCAGCTTTCAATCGAAGATTTACGAATCGAGAGTGCCGAGTCGCAACGAGAAGAAGTTAAAGCAAGGTTTGCTAGCATTGTATTTGAGTTTGAGTTGAGAACTTGAGCAACCGTTTGATATGCTTTATCATTGATGTCTTTGCAGACTTGAAGTACTTTCAGACGTGTTATTGAAAGGTATAAATGACAGCTATCCAGATGGGATAGAACTCTCGAGATAGCTATTATTCTCGAGTAAATCACATACATTCTTGCTATTGTTTTGTTATGTGCTACTATGTGATTTATATGAGTGTTGATGCTTTGTTTGATTATATGATTATATGTTCAAGATGTTTTATAGTCTTTAATTCATACAGCTTATGTTGCATTCATCTTGAACTCCAGCCTGTAAAGCATAAGGGCGGATTAGCCTAGAGTGCGAAATGACGTTTGGAGAATTATAGTTGAGTGGCATGGATTGCAGCCTTCGCTTTCAGAGCCAGAATACTCTCTATAATTGCACCAAAGTCAGAGGATTAAAATACTTGATGCCGCCTCGATTGGGAGTGTCGACGGTTTGATAGTTATTTTATTCCTCGGGATCCCAAAGAACCAAGCTTTATTGATATCAGCTTTGATAGTCTATTCTTCAAACATGCATTGCATTTATTTTATAGCATTAGATTAGATGCTATTGTTATTGCATGTTTTGTTATTTATACTGGGATTTTATTCTCACCGAAAGTATCCGGCTATTGCTTTGTTTTG
Organism: Henckelia pumila; assembly: GCF_033568475.1. Taxonomy (NCBI): domain Eukaryota; kingdom Viridiplantae; phylum Streptophyta; class Magnoliopsida; order Lamiales; family Gesneriaceae; genus Henckelia; species Henckelia pumila. Next base: position 225,367,153 of record NC_133123.1, on the reverse strand, counting down.
TATGTGTGCATGGCAATAGGTGGGGCAGGAGCTAGTCAGAAAAGGCAAGGATAGCTCGATATAGAATCATAGCAAGTGAGGACACGGGTTTAGCAGCAAGACTTGTATTTTGAGTTTATAAATCATGCTAGAATTGATACAAGATCTTTGTATAGTGTGGTTTGAACACATGCTAGTTTATGTATATGATGTTTAGAAGCTTGTAAGAGGTTATAAGATGACATGTATTTGATTTTGTTCATGTATATCAGATTATGTGATTTGTTTTCAAGTCTTGACAGCAGAATTTTAGCAGCAGAAGTTTCTGAATTTTAGGCTCGCTCGATCGGTCGAAATGCACCGATCGAGCGAGGCCATTATGGTGCTAAACAGAGGAGCAAGATTTGTTGCTCTCTCGATCGGTAGAAATTCACCGATCTTGCGAGGCCTTAAATTATGAAACAGAGCGTTTGAGCATTTGAGCTCGCTCGATCGGCCAAGTTTCACCGATCGAGCGAGACCCTGCCTTTTAAAAAAAAAAAATTTAGCTCTTGTTTCTTTAATTTTTTTAAGTACTTGTTTAATTGTTAATTACAATAAATTGCCCTAAGATAAGATTAGCAAACCGGGTCCCCACATGAAGAGTCTGATGAAGAAGAACAGGAAGATGAAGAAAGCCACACTGCCTTATCTGCCCTACTGGAAAGCAAAAAAAAAGTTTCAAGTCAATCCTTTAGGTGTTGTCGCAGGTGTTGCCACACCTGGTCGTAACACCTCCCAAAGGTCAGTCTGTTTAAATTCTTCCATTACTGATAATGTGTGTGATAATGATTCAGGTGATGATATTATATCCATGGAAGAAGCTCGGATGATGTTTGAAGAACTACATACTGATTGGATTGAAAGGAATAAGATTAATACAATTCTTTCAAAAAAAAATTCTGATTTGAAGGCTGATGTGTCAAGGCTTGAAGTCATGCTAAGTAAGAAAGAAATGGAACTAATTTAAGTGAAGGAATAACTCGGAAAAGCAAAAGCTACATTGGCCAAGTTTAATTCAAGCACCTCCAACCTTGATTCTCTACTCATGATGGGAAGAGATGGTACGACTGGTTTAGGTTTTGAAAATAGAAAATTTGAGGTTGGTGAAAGTTCGAAAGGCCCTGTGTTTGTCAAGGAAAGTAGCAGTACTGAAAACATAAGCAAAAAGGCATTACCAATTGATCCTACAAAATCAAAGCCACGGCCTACTGCTCCTTCAATGTCTAGAAGGAAACGTAAGTATATTTGTCACTACTGTCATAGACCCGGTCATATCAAACCATATTGTTTTAAGCTGCAAGAAGATTACAGACAGAGATCTGCATCAAAGGTGTTGCCTAAGGTGTTGCCAACACCCTCCCACAACATCTACAGAAACAGATCTTCTGTAAGAAATGTTTGGGTACCAAAAGCTGATAATCACTGTCATATGATTTATACTGCTTTGAGAACTAATGTTTCAGGTGCTTGGTACTTTGATAGTGGCAGCTCACGTCATATGACAGGTTTCAAGAAGTTTCTCACTGATTATGCTGAACAGAAAAGTGGAAAAGTAACCTATGGAGGAGGTTCAAAGGGAAACATTGTTGGAAAGGGAACTCTAAATATTGCTGGTTTGCCTAAGCTTCGCAATGTGCTTCATGTTGAAGGACTATCTGCAAATCTAATAAGGATAAGCCAACTTTGTGATGATAATTTGCATGTGCAATTTGATAAGAAATTATGCAAAGTATTTGATAATTCAAATTTGTGTGTCATGACAGGTACCAGGTCATCCGACAACTGCTATCAACTCAGAGAAGAGATGGCTTGTAGGTACACAAAAGTGACTGAATTTGACCTATGGCATCAAAAATTGGGTCATGCAAATTTAAAGATTCTAAATAACCTAAGTAAGTTAGATGTTGTTAGAGGTATGCCTAATTTGAAATCTGGTATTCCATTTGTGTGTGAAGCTTGTAAGAAAAGGAAGCAGACTAGGGTGTCACACGAGGTGTTGCCAACATCTTTGACAACACGCTGCCTTGAGCTTGTACATATGGACTTGATGGGTCCAATGGATGTTGAAAGCTTTGGTGGTAAGAAATATTCTTTTTTTTTTGTGTGGATGATTTTTCACGATATACTTGGGTAAATATTTTGAGAGAAAAACCAGACACATTTGATTCCTTCAAGAAACTGCTCACTAAGATTTCGAACCTACACAATCTGAAGGTAATCAGGATTCGCACTGATCATGGTAAGGAGTTTGAAAACTCTTCTTTTTCTAGTTTGTGTGATAAGAAAGGTATTTCTCATGAATTTTCTGCTCCTAAAACTCCACAACAAAATGGGATTGCTGAAAGGAAAAATAGGATTTTGCAAGAAATGACAAGAGTGATGTTGAGTTCGAAAAATATTTCAAAACATTTTTGGGCTGAAGCCTTGAATACTGCTTGTCATATTTCAAATAGAGTTTATTTGAGAAATGATACTACTATGACATCCTATGAAATTCTCATGGAAAAGAGGCCAAACCTTAAATATTTTTATGTTTTTGGATGTGTATGTCACGTTTTGAATGATAGGGATCATCTTGCTAAGTTTGATGCAAAAAGTGATAAGTGTATATTCTTAGTATATTCATTAAATAGTCGAGTCTATAGGATGTATAACTTGAGAATAAGGACTATTTTTGAGTCCATTAATGTTGTATTTGATGATTTTGCAGATCTAAAGAAGAAAACAGCTGAGGATGAAGTTGATGATCTGCTGGATAATTCTGGAAATTCAGATGTTGTCAAAGGAGTGTTGCCAACACCTCCGACAACACCTCCTATAGAATTCCAGAAACAGAAATAGAAAAATCTACCGATGAGAATGTTGATGAGTACAGTGAGGTAAACGAAGCTCGAAAGAATGTTCCAAGAAGAATTCAGAAGAATCACCCAACCTCACAGGTCATTGGAGATGTGCATGGAGACTTGCAAACTCGAAGGAAAGAGAAAGTGGATTATCGAAAGATGGCAGGTTTGTTGTGCATGAGTTCTACGTACTCTAAGGTAAGATTTTCTTGTTTCGTGTCAAACATTAAACCCAAAAAGGTTGAAGAAGCTTTAAAACATGAATTTTGGGTCAATGTTATGCATGAAGAGTTAGAACAATTTGTTAGGAATGATGTTTGGTACTTGGTACCGTGTCCTGCTCATGGTAATGTTATAGGAACTAAATGAATTTTCAAAAATAAAACTGATGAGTCGGGAAACATCATTAGAAATAAAGCTAGGTTGGTAGCTCAAGGGTATACACAGGTTGAAGGGGTGGATTTTGATGAAACCTTTGCTCCTGTAGCCCGCATTGAGTCAGTCCGACCTTTGCTTGCTATTTCATATAATATGGGAATGAAACTTTTTCAAATGGATGTGAAAAGTGCCTTTTTGAATGGGATCCTAAATGAAGAAATTTATGTGAAACAACCTAAAGGGTTTGAGGATCCAAATCATCTTGATTATGTGTATAAGTTGAAAAAGGCATTGTATGGATTGAAACAAGCACCACGTGCATGGTATGGAAGACTAACCGAGTACTTGCTCAATATTGGCTTCAAAAGAGGTAAAGTTGATAAGACTTTATTTGTGCAAAAGTCTCAAGGTAATATCTTAATTTGCCAAATTTATGTAGATGATATAATCTTTTGTGCTTCAAATGACAAACTTGTTGATGATTTTGTGAAGTGCATGTCCTCTACATTTGAAATGAGCATGGTTGGTGAGTTAACTTATTTCTTGGGATTGCAAGTGAAACAAATGCATGATGGTTTTTATATTTTTGTGTCAGAGCAAGTATGGTAAAAATCTTGTGAAGAAATTTCTGAATGACAACAATAAACACATGCGCAAACCTATGGGGTCTAATGAAAAACTGTCTAGGGATGTTGCCGAAGGTGTTGACAACACCCTCTACAGAAGCATGATTGGTAGTCTTTTGTATTTAAGTGCTACTAGACCTGATATCATGTATAGTGTTTGTTTGTGTGCTAGATACCAGTCTAACCCAAAAATTACTCATTTAAAGGCTGTGAAACGTATACTGAAATATGTGGCAGGAACTTTGAATTTGGGTTTGTGGTACACTAAAGAAACCAATTCGAATTTGGTAGGATTTGGTGATGCTGATTGGGCTGGGGATTTAGATGAGAGAAAGAGCACTTCGGGAGAATGTTTCTACTTGGAGAATAACTTAGTGTCTTGGTATAGTAAGAAACAAAACTGTGTCTCACTTTCTACTTCCGAGTCTGAGTATGTTGCTGTTGGTAGTTGTTGCTCAAAACTCCTTTGGATGAATCAAATGCTAAATGATTATGGTGTTAAGAGTGATACTCCTATTGTGTACTGTGATAATTCTAGTGCCATTGATATATCCAAAAATCCAGTACAACGCTCTCGAACCAAACACATTGACATTAGACATCACTTCATTCGAGATTTGGTCGAGAAAATCATGATCTTAATTGAGTTTGTTGGAACAAATAACCAATTAGCTGATATATTCATAAAAGCTTTGGATTTCGAGAGATTCTCCAGTCTAAGGAAGTCTCTCAGTATGTGTGCATTATAGACAGAACCGAGATATTGTCAGGAGTGTTGCCAACACCCTGTGACAACACCTTTTCATGCATGTGTATTTTTAGGATCTTAGGCATATTGCATTTATGCATTCATTCTGTTTTGTGATGTGTTGGATACTTTGTAACCATCTACTGTTTTTCACTCAGGATTCTTTGCAAAATATTTTAAAATTTAATTTGGATTAATTGAAGAAGAGTTCTGACTAAGTCACGAAGTAGTGGAGGGATGTTCGTGTATTACATGATCTTGTCCCAAATGAAAAGTGACTTTGCAAAATCAGAACCACAAAAGAACAAGAATGATTAAACTTGAATTGTATCAATCATCAAATTTGATTAAAAATCAGAAGCAAATGGAAAAAGCTACCTAAAGGGGTCCATTGAAGATCGTTTCCTATAGTGTGCAGGCTACCACTTCTGTAATAATGAATTGGATACCAAAAATTTTTTAGAATCCTGAAGTATTGCTGGAAGATGTTGCCAACATCGTTGAAAACACCTCATTTGTCAACATATATCTTTTTTGCATGTGATTGCATTTTAATTACTGTCACACTCTATTTTATACATAATTAGGACATGCATATTTTTAATTTGTTAATAACTTGGGCCGAAAGGTTATAAACTCTGATCAAACAAAAATTTTGAATTTTGCCCTATCCACTGAATTTTTGAATTTGTAGGGATTGAATTTTGTTTCAGTGGTGTTATAATCTGATGAAGAGTTAAATTTGAAAATATTTGGTGAAATATTTGGGTCTAGATTATCGATGGGAATCAAAGATATTTATTGCCTAATTTAAATCGGATTTGTTACCGTTTTTGGATTGTTACCGTTGGGAACTTTGTTACCGTTAGAGGGGCTGTAATTCGAGTAAGATTAGGAAAGTTTGTGTATTATAATTGGGTGTTTATCTATTTTTGGGAAGATAGTATTTCCTTTGTTTTCCACCCTCGCATCGCAACATTCTCATTACCCTTGTTGTTTATTGTCTTAAATTTCTTTTCGTGTGTTCACTCTTGCATATTCAAATGGCAGGAAAGGAATTTGATTCTCAGGACATCCGCTCTGAGATGGGTTTCACTGAAGATGTTGTTGAAGGTGTGACAACACCTCCGTCATCACACCCTCTGATCGAGCATAGTTCCTGTTGCTGAAGAACCTGTGCCCCTGGACTCCATCGCTCCAGGAGAGCCATGAAATGAGATTGATGTAGAGAATTTTCCAGATATGAGCGTGCTGAACAAGGTGTTTCCTTCGAAACCCTTGACCCGTAGTTCCAAGAGACAGGCTGGCTATAATCCAGATTACACGGCGTCAAGGAGATTTCGTGGGAAAGGACAGCCTTCAAGACCATCTCTGGTGGACACTGAGTTTACCTCAGGAGATGAAAGCTCTGATGAAGACTTCAAGCTTATACGCCAAAAAAGAGGAAAATCAAGTACCCAGGAACCTTCTAGAGAAGCTATTACGGTTTCGTTTGCTGCTGAAAGCAAATCAGCAGGTGATTCGTCTGAGTATAATGATGAGTCTTCTGCCTCAGAGACTCAAACTTCTATTCCTGCTGTCGAGAAAGATGCATCCGTATCTATTGTTGTTGAGGAAACTTCCCTACCTGCTCCTCTTGTGTTCTCTGATGACGAGGAGGCATCTATTGCCAAGTTTATGGCTGAGATGAAGAAATTAAAGGATAAGAAGACTATTGCCTCTCATCAAAATTATGATGATGAACCAGACGAAGAAATGATGCAGGAATTTGCTGATAACCGTCATCATCCCTCTGATAGTTCCTGTTCTGACTCAAGTGAAGACTCAGATGTTGAGAAAGAACTGGATGAAGAGTCAGATTCTGATGACTCTGAGGAAGATGAAGAGGATGTTGAGAAAGGTGTTGCCGACACCCTGGACAACACCTTAGGTGAAGACTACCGGGTAAATGAGTTATTCCTCAACTTTTTATTCCAAGGAGATTGCTGACTGCTGGGATAAGTATGCTGACAGAGAGTTCCTTGAGGAACATAATATTGATGTGGAGAGCTACGAAGCTCAAAATCTGGTACATTTTTTTGAGGTGAGAAATTTACTTTTCACTATGACCACTGCCAGTCCTTACTGCAGAGAAATAGTGAGGGAGTTCTACTGCAATCTTACTGAAGCTGTGAAGGATCCACGGTATGTCAAGTATGGAAAAGTGTATGTGCGAGGACAGATTTTCTCTTTCAGTCCAGCTGTGATTAATGGTTTTCTTCAAACACTGACTGTTGATGATGCGGCTCTGCCTTCTATGGATGAGATTATCTCTGTCATAACAGGTGGTCAAGTCATTGTTTTTTCCTCACACCCTAAGAAGTTGCAGGCTGCCAAGCTCACTTCTCTGTATTCTGTTCTACACAAAATGGCTGTGAAGACCTGGACTCCTTCCGAGAATTCTACTGTAGTTACCAAGCATCAGGCTCCAGTCCTATACGCTATTGGAACAAGAACAAACTTCAATTATGTCCGTCTGGTGTTTGATACAGTCATGGCCTTTGCTGATTGTGCCCAACCAACTCTGAAGCTGCCATATCCTTCTCTGATCTATTCGATGTTGTTATCTCAAGAAATTGAGAAGGATGATGATGAGCTGCTCACAGAGCCTCGAGAAGTATTGAATATTTCACCTGCATTGCTGCGAGGCAACAGAAAGATAGACCTACCATGGTCTGAATCAGGTGTTGTTGCAGGTGTTGTGGCAGGTGTTGTCAATACCTCCTCTGCCACTGAAATTTTTGTACCCCCCTCTGCTTCTCAAAAAATGATTCTACATTTGTTCAAGCTCAATTATTGCATGTTGAACAGAAGATTGCACATGCTAAGGCTGATCTTGCCTACTATGAAGGGTTGAAGGCTCACTACGAGTCACTACTAAGTGGAGCTGGCCCTTCTGAACAAAAAAGGGGAGAAGAAAGTGAAGCTGAAAAAGAAGAAGCTGAAGCTGATGGCTCATCTGAAAGCAATCAATTCTAGATTTGCTCCAGTGGTTTTAGTTTTTTTTGTTAGCTTTGTTTTGTTGTTTTTTTTTTGTTTTTTCTCTGCTCCTAATCAAAACTATTTTTTTGTGATTTTAGCTCTGATATGATTCTTTTTGTTTTCCCTTGCACTTATGTTTTCTGATCTGGAGTGTTGTTGCTAGATGTTGCCAACATCTTATGACAACGTCTCTTCTTACACTTGGGGGGAATTATTGGTTAAGTATTCAGGGAGAGTTTTGATTAAGGGGGAGTTAAGTTGATTTGTTTTTGGATTAAAAGTGTTTTGTCCAGAAAGGAAAAAATGGGGAGATTGAAAGGAATATTTTATTCCTTAAATTTCTCAAATTTTGAAAAGATTTTATTTGACATCTTTTGCCTTTCTTGGACATGAAGTAACAAGTTATTTATTTTCTTGAATAAGTTGATTTGAGTTTTTGATAAGCTTACTATAATATTTATCATATCATATCTAATATATATTTTTCTTTAATTGTGTAGATTTGATATAATCAAATCAAGAAAATCCTACGTCTACAAGGAAACATGTTGAAGAAGGATTCTTGTGCTATTTAAGGTGATAGGCGTGACCGACCGAAAGAGGGAGAGAGACTGTGAGATTTTCCCATGAGCTTCACGTACGTACTTTGTGAGGAAAATTGAACATCTTCTAAAAGTTCATATCGTTCAAGACTACTTGATGCATTGAAGACCAACTTGGAGATCAAAGATCAAAAGGGTTCCGTTTCGACGAAGTTTTGGCATCAAGTTTTTCAACTCCTTGCTTTCGTTTATTTATTCTATCGTGCATAGAATTTTTAGGAGTTATTTTTATGGTTTATTTTCTCACATGTTTTGAGAAAATTTGATTGTAAGTCTGGATTTTACCAGATTCGAATGGAAGAAGGAAGTAAGAAATTCACAGCCTTCTCTACTCCACAAGGACACTATATTTGGGAAGTTATGCCTATAGGATTGACTAATGCACCCCAGATATTTCAAAGAAAGATGGATAACCTTTTTAAAGATTATTTCAACTTTATGTTTGTTTATATTGATGATATTCTTATAGCATCAAAAAACATATACGAACACGCTAAACACTTAGAGATTTTCTCTAAAATTTGTAAACAAGAAGGACTGGTCTTATCTGAAAAGAAAGCAGTCATAGCAAAAAGGAAAATTGAATTCCTTGGTATTGAGATTGATGAAACTGGAATAATTCTGCAACCCCATATTGTGGAAAAGGTAAAGAATTTTCCAGATAAACTCAAAGACGTAAAACAACTCCAGAGTTTTTTTGGAGTAGTTAATTTTGCAGGGATGTTCATTAACAACCTAGCAATGTACAGAAAGGTGTTCAGTCCTTTGTTAAAAAAGGATGCTAAGTTTATATGGACCGATGACCATACTAAAGGGGTAAACCAATTAAAAGAGATATGTAAGAATCTCCCAAAAATGGCTATACCCGTAGATGAAGATGATCTGGTATTATTTACGGATGCCAGTGACGATTGGTGGGCAGCAGTCCTTACCAAGATCACTCCAGATGGGGAAATACCATGCAGATACAGTAGCGGTCTTTTTTCAGAATCAGATGCCATCAGATGGCATATCAACGAAAAGGAATTTTATGCAGTTAAAAGGGCTTTTGAAAAATGACCATTATTTTTACTTGCTAAAAAATTCACTCTGAAGGTTGATAACATCCAGGTAAAAGCTTTCCTAAGAAATAAAATTGAATCTAAACCTGAGAAAGCTAGGTTATTAAGATGGCAAGCATTATGTCAAAATTATATTTTTGATATTGTTATTATTAAATCTCATGAAAATATTCTTGCAGATTTTTTAACAAGAGGTGAAAGGCAGTGACGTGGATTTCATCATGAAAATGCAGAGGCATCTCAGGGAACACCTTGGGTTGCTTCAAACTGAGTTCAACCAGTTGCTTCAAAGTATCTAATCGAATTACAGGATGTATGCAAGCTCAAACACAACTATGGGCTGCTATTCAAGGGCCAATTGTGAAGGCTATAGAGAAACCATTGGTTCTCATAAACAAGATATGATAAAACCATTGGTTTTACAAAAACAAGAAATACAACCACCGGTTGGGAAGCAAGATGTTGAGGAAGCTAAAACTCAAGAAACAAGTGCTAATCTATCATCAGCTTTTGATGATCAAGATGAAGCAACAATTGATGAGGATTCCTCATCAAGTCAACCCTCCGCCTCTGAGGTAAAAGAGAAAAAGATCAATCTTAGGCCCAACACTGACAGGGGCAAATCTAAGATCGATACTAACCCAACTATTATTTCTCCATTTCAGGTTTATCAACAAAGGTGGGAGAAATTAAGTACAAGAAGTGAAATTAACCCCAACACTTGTAGGGTTGATGTGGCAGGGATATATCCAAGGGTTTGGCTAAAAAACAATGTCAATCCTAAGGATGTAAAGCTCTGGTATGAATTTGGAGCCTTGGCCTCAGTTTATACAACGTCACCAAGCTTCCCAGAGATATCACAGTTACCGAAATGGATTCAGGAAGCAGTCCAAGAAACATGGGCAAATAACGACCATTTGTCCAGAGGAGATGTGCTTGAGTTATACTTTTTCAGTTCAGCTCCAGAACCAACAGTGAAAAGATCACACGAACCCTTTCATTTCATCAAGCTAAGGAGACCTGATATAAATAGTCATAAATTTATCAAGGATCCTAAAACTGAAGAAATACCCTTAGTGTCCACTTTCGGGGAAAATGAGATCTCAACCAGAAGGACATGGGGTATTTGGGTCTGTCTTATTGAGATGGACAAAGTCAAGTTTCCATTTAAATTCTATCAGAATTCTGTGAATGGATCGTTTCTGTTAAACACAATGACAGGAAAAACTACAGCATTTGCGGAAGAACTCTTTGAAAAGAAGAGAAATCTTTTGTGGAATAACAACCTGCCGGGGAGTAAAGAAACTTGTCAAAAATTTTGTAACATGGCTCATATTGGACGATGGTCAGAGAATATCTGCCCAGAATGCCCAAATCAGAAGGAGCCAAAATTTGAAAAAACCTTTAAACCCCAAACGGATCGAAAGAATTTTTCCGAGACAAGCAAAGGTGGACAAGGACCAATGAAGATGCGTTTTCATAGGGGCCTACTTCAAAAGCAAAAGATGCCCTGACAACAATAAAGCAGGCATGTGAGGAGAATAAAGTCAAAAGAAAGTGGCAGGCATGTGATTCCTCTACTAGTAAAAGATGCCATCAATAATGGCATAAAGAATACAAGACAGCTGCCTCCTCCACTAGTAAAAGATGTCATCAATAATGACATAAAGAAATACAAGACAGCTGTAAGATTCCCTGAAGTTTCTCGGTAAAACAAGTGGAACCTCAGCTATAAATACAAGCGTTCAAGGAAGCTGAAGACATCGATCATTCCCTTCAGTTTTCTTACAAATAAATTGTTGTAATATTTCTCTCTCTATTGTATTAAGTTTTCTTTCATGTATTTCAAGAACAAAGCTACTATGAGTAGCTAAACACGTTGTCTTCTCCTCTTCAAAGGAGTTGATTTATGTAATAATATTTTGTCTGAATAATTTCTTTAAAGCCTCTTGTTCTTTCATGCTCATATTTTATAATTAAATTTATATACCATACGCCTTAAGGTAGAAAATAAATTAAGGCTATGCTAGGTGTCGTTGAAGGAGTTTGTGCAAAAACCATCTGTTGCGACTGCGTGGTTGGAATATGAGGAGCACTTCGTAAAACTCGGCAGGTATGACCCGACGACATTTTGGTCAAAGAGGTATTTGAATTTAATTCATCTTACGGAAGCATGTTGGACCCTAATTCGGAGTATATCGGTTGGAAACATTGCGTAACTAATAGTCTTGCATGGCCGGGACTGGTTCGATAGGTTAAGAATGCCACGTACAAAGGATTAGTTACTAATTAATATTTAATTTAAAAATGGGGACCACTAGGGAATTTAAATAAAGAAAATTGTGGTTAGGGAGTTAAGATAAAGTTTGAAGGGTTGGTATGAATTTTTAAATCATTTGCCCATATATATATATACATATATATATATATATATACATATATATATATATATGTATATATATAGTGGTAACTCATTAAAATTCTGCACACTAAGGTGCATGAGATTAAATACACACAAACACAAACATAAAAACACCCACACAAACTCGTATGATATCGTCTTACGGGCTAATTTGTGATACGGATATTTGATCCGACCGACTAATGAAAATACTATATTTTATATCAAAATTATTATTTTTTACTATAAGTATGAATAGATCGACCCGCCTCACAAGTGAACTACTCATATACATATACATATATATACACACACACACACAAAAATATATAGATATATAATTTTAATTGGTGAGATTTGATTGGTGAGATATATGCATAATTATCTATACTATATTATCAAATATAAATTAAAGGTATTATTTTATAACTTCAATACATTATCTTAAAAGAATTTAGTTTATAAATATTTTACATTAAATTATATTTTTAAATCTTAAATTCCCTACACTTTACATTATTAATAACACCCAAATTCTTTATACATATACTAGTGATCGACATATGCAATACAAGTGTTATGTAATTTTTGGTTTTTTAGGAAAAAGAGTTTTCAAACTTATATAATGAGTTTTCAGCAATGTTAATGGGAGAATTTTCTCTTCTTTAGGGTGGTTTTTTTTCTTCTTCTTTTTTGTTGATATTTGTATTAGTTTGGTTAAAGTTGGAAGACTATAAATGTAAATTTGTATTTGTGTCACATTGATGGACCACGTTGATTAGTTGCATGACTTAAGTTTAATGAATAATATAGATATTTTTTTATCTACAAATTTTTTAATGTTCAATTCCATCCATTTTTCATTTAATTAAATATGTCATAATTGGTCCGACGAAAATATATATACTGGATGAATATAATATATACTAATGTTTTTTTACATGCGATGTGTACTTATACAATTGAAATATTGATTTAAATACGAAAATTTTTGTTATTTTCAAATTATTGATTTTTTCACATTTTTTTTATTAGAAGTAGTGAGCTGTCTAAAAATTTTAAAATATATATAGACAAAGATATGATTGAATTTTAAAATATGAATAAAGATAAGACTGAAGATTTAGAAATAAAGATTATTTTAGGATAATAAGAGATAAATTACTTATAAACATAATTTTTGTTTTGTAAAAAAAAAGAAAATATTGGGTATTACTATAATTTTATTATGAGCTAAATGAAGTAAAATTTAATTTAATAGTAAGGTTATTTAAAAGTAAACAAATTTAAAAATCTTGCTATTTTCGATCATATATTTTTTTAAATTCAAAGAACGATTTCATAATGAAAATTCCATTTTAAACCTGCTTAATTAACTTTTTAAATAAAAGGCAAGCAATTTCATTTCGAAAAGAAAAAAATCTATAAATTAAAAAAAATTATGATCAAATATTTGGTCATTACCCTTTGTACGTGGGTTTTACATCCAAACCCACAAACCAAAATCTAATTTCCTTCTTGAACGTGCCTCTCTACATAATCTCCAAATTGAAAAATTTTAAAATTCGCGCTTCTCATTTTAAAATTTTAAAATTCGCGCTTATTCCATAATTTATCATTCTTGCAGCCTTGCTTCTCCCTTTTTTGTTCCTCCAGTACTTATTCAACCCTACAGGCTACATGGTATTTCTGGTAATTTTTTTAGCTTCCTAATTTCATGCATTCAACATTATATGGAATTGATATTTCACAGTATATATAAGGGCATCTCCATCCCTTCTCCATTTTGAAGAATATCTCCAAAATGGAGAACATAATTGCCTCCAACCCATCTCCATTTTGGAGAATTAAAATGGAGATGGCTACAGTGATTCTCCAATTTTAAGAATCACTGTAGAAATAGAGGGTGAGTTTGGAGTGTGAACTTAATTACGGAAATGCCATTACTGAATTTTCTCTTTGAATTTTTTTGCATTTTATGAATTATTTTTTGGTTAAGTTATATATATATATATTCATTTCAATCCTTTTATTTAATTTTTTAAAATATATTTAATATTTTATTCTTATTTATTTATTCTAATTAAATTATATTTATAGTGTATATTTATCTCGATTTATGCATGTAATTTCCTGTTTTGTGAATGCTTGCAATTTGATGTAAAATAAATGTATTGTTTTTTTTAAAAAAAAAAATAATCGAGTCATTTTTAATTTAGTTTATTTATATAATTATTTTTTTTATTTTAATTAATTTGGAGTTAAAAATAATAAAATAGAGAATTTTATTAAAAATAAAAAATATGGGTTGGAGAAGATTTTTGAAATAGAGAATTGAATAGTAGTAATTTGGAGAATAGAGTACTCCAAAATGAAGAACAGGGCTGGAGATGCCCTAACCAATCAACTCAAATCTCTGCACGTTTCAGAGCTCTATTTATCTCATTGTGTCGATGAGGTAAAAAATAATAATAAGAAAGAAAAAGAAGAGAGATGCTTCCGTTGATGATGATACAAGAGAAGAGAAGGTAATATCATGTCGGCTTTTCCAAATTATTTTCCATATTCTTTTTTATTTTATTCACTTTATTTTTTTGAATATAACCTAATTTTTTAATGGTTTGTTTTGTTTTGTTTAATGAGGTTGTGCAGCACTACCTTCATAACAGGTAGGGGTGGAAAAAATTTTCGAAATCCCGACCTTTCCCGAATCCCATCTCATTTTCGTTCCGAAAAAATCTCAACCCGAAATTTTTCCAACCCGAACTTTTGGGATTTTTTCCATCCCGATTAATATCGGGAGAGGGATCGGGATCGGGATCGGGATCGGAAATAAAACCTTATCTCTACGGAATTTCCGACCCGTCCCGAAATAATATAATAATATATTTTATTAATAACTTTGTTAATATAATAAGCTAAATATTCTTAGGTTTCATCTCATATAAAACTTAATTGTAGACTTAATTCGCATAATTTTTATTGTTGGAACGATCAAATTGTAAAATCACGAAATGACATTTTATTTTTGTGTATTTTTTTAAAATAAATTAATAATTTAATTAATTCATATTTATAATTATATAATTAGAAAAAATATGTAGAACAAGACTCAAGAGATTAATTTGACAATCTATTTAACTAAATTTATTTAGTAATTGTATCCGAATATTTTATTAATAATTATCCGATACATTTTTTCTTAACAAAACCTTGAAACATTATCCAGAATATTTTAATATTATATGTTTTAAGTTGAATATTTATTTTTATTTATGAATATAAGTTTATATATAGTATATTTAATAACATAATCACATTTTTTTATTTGTTTGAACGAAATTTTGAATATGAAAAAAATAAATCGGGATTTTCTCTCCTTACTCGAAGGGATTCCGAATGTTCGGGATCCCGAATAGTCGGGTCTCGAAATGTTTCGGGTACGGGATCGGAAGAAAAAAAAAGTTTTCCAATTTTTTTTGGGACGGGAGTTGGGTAGGGGGTTTACGAGACGGGTCTCAACCCTATTTCACCCCTAATGGCAGGTATGTGGAAACAAAACCAAGGGAAGTTCTCATATTTAACTAATCATTTGATTAAAATTTTGTTTATATTTTATTAAAGTTATTACGTATTATGCTATGCAAGACTAATTATATTTGTGTTTTTTTGTTGTTGTGAATTATTCAGGTAGATATTACGAAGCAACATATCATGCTCTACCAAATATATGAAAGAGTAATCTTATATCTTCTCACTACACACGGGGATGAGATAGTATTCAAATAGACTTTTTGATTTTTTTTTTCAAATGTTACTACTTATGGATAATAATAGTTTGTTAATATTTTTATATTTTGAATTTGTTAATTGTTAAATGTAAAAAAATTTGTTACTTAATTGAGTTTTTTTATGGATGAATTATATTTTCAATTATTTATATTAATTTGTAAATTAAATTTAATTAAAAAAAACAAAATCTACTACTAAATTTAATTTAAAAACCTACTTAAAACCATTTCTAAATCCTATATTGAAAAGATTTGTGGTGAAGAAATTGGCTCCACAATTATGAATTAGCATGGACATGGAAATGGTTCTAAATCTATTATCATAAGGACGGTTTAATAATGCTCTTATATCGATGACTTGAGGAGCGATTTTAAACCACTCCAAACTTATGGATTTAGGAGTAGTTTAAATGTGCTTCTAAACCATTTCTTCAAGAACGGTTTGTAGCCACTCCTTAATTCATGGTATTCGGAGCTGTTTAAACCGTTCTTATATTTAGGAGCTTCAAAGATCGACCTTAAACCGCTCCTAAATAATTTTATTTCAACAGCGGTTTGAAATCGTTTTTATATGTACGACGTATAAAATCGGCTTCAAACCACACTTGTAGTCAATAATAGGACCGGTTTTTCTACTTGTACCATCGGTTAAAAAATCGCTTTTATAAGCTATAGGAACGCCGATAAGAGGAGCGGTAATAAAACCATTGGTAAAAGTTTGGGAGCGGTTGAAAACTGTTCCTAAAAGTAAAAAAAACCGCTTCTATAAAGGGATTTTTTTGTAGTGTCTATTCAATTAATAGCTAAGAACACTTAGTTCTTTTATTTCTCTCTTCCGAGCAACAAATAAAGT
Organism: Henckelia pumila; assembly: GCF_033568475.1. NCBI lineage: Eukaryota > Viridiplantae > Streptophyta > Magnoliopsida > Lamiales > Gesneriaceae > Henckelia > Henckelia pumila. The sequence goes on along the minus strand of NC_133123.1, from coordinate 225,350,808 downwards.
GTATCAATTAAGATTCGATTTCAATATCCCTATTAAAAATATAGGCCTAATGATATGTGAAAAATGTTCTTTCAAAAGCTCCAATAAAGTTATACACTCTCCCGGGCTATATAAACAATAACAGTATATTTTCTAATGTCCTATTCAAAATCCCCTCTCCCGAGCATCGATTTCAAATAAATATAACAATTCAATTAATGATCAAGTAATTGAAAAGACAAGCAAATCTAGAAAGCACAATTAATTTAGGAGAATTCAATCCAATAAAATCAAAAGTTGTAGATAGAAGTTGTCTACGCCAGGTTATATTATCCTCTAAACTAAAAAAATTTAGTTCATAATCAAAAATAGATAAAAATAATTCATGTTCAGAAATCTAGACATCAATTCAATAGTAAAAATTGCAAATAAGAATAACAAATCCAAATTCGCTCTTCCGTGTCCAGTTGCACGATCTTCGTCTTTGTTCTTTGAAGTTCTTCACTGTGGTGCAGATTTTCTTCCTTTGTCTCTTCTCTCAATCTCACGTTTTCCTTTAAATTTCCTATGTGAAAGTATGCGGCTGCTCTCCCCTCTAATGTGATTTTCAAAATCTCTTTTATATGTAGATGGAAGCCCATCGATCAAGCCCAAAAATCCAGACATTCAGATTTTCAAAACTCTGTTGTTTTCCAAAATTACACAGAGGTGCAGAAGCGTGCAATTTAGTGCAGACGGACAGCAGAAGATGATAAAAATCTGATTTATAATCAAATGAATTAAGTTATATTTTTTAAAGTTCCAATCGGAGGAAACTAGAATATATAGCTGAGAACTTGCTACTAAACGCTAGAGATTTACCAAAATAATAATAATCATGATGATGATGATATTAAACTATCAAATGCTACTTAAATTTGACAAATATTGCGGAGAATATTTGGTAAAGTTATTTTTTATTGGAATAATGCGTACGTTTCATAATCGGTTCTCTTGATCCCTTTTTTTCCCAGATTCCCTTTCGGTTGGTTGGTCTCATCTTTTTGCATTTGGGGATCGTGCTTTTATGGCTTCTGGACAAAAATGGGTCGCAAACCCATATTCAAGTCACTAATTCCTTGGATTTTGGCTTTATTTATTTAGGTGCAGGCTGGTTTTAAATTTATATAAGCTCGAACCCTATTCAGGTTTTTATCATGAATTAAAGTTCGAGTTGGCTTGTCTAGTAATTATTAAGCTCGCGAATAGCTTGATCTCGATTCGTAAATAGCTCGTTTATCATGTTTAACGAGTCTAGCTCGAGCTCGACTCGTTAACCAAGCTTGTTTTCGAGCTCGTTAAATAAATAGAGCTCGAGTTCGAGCTTGATTCAAGCTTATTAACGATAGAACCGAGCCCGGGCACAAATTAAAATATTGTTGGTGTTTACTGAAATTTTTAAAAAAAATTCATGATAAACGAGCTATTTACAAATCAAGCTCGAACTCGAGTTCGAGCTTGATTCACGCTTGTTAACGAATTTTTTTAAAAAAATTTATATCCTGTTAATAGTTTCCTCATAAATCATAATAGAAAAAATATTGTGTTTTAGAGACTCAAATATATTACCTATTATAAAAATATCAATAATAATATACATAAAATTTATACAAACAGGCATTATTCTCATTATTTTATAAGATAATATGCATCTCCCAAGTATTCAAATCAATTTAAGAAGGGTCCACTCGACCATAACTTGATTGGATTTAAACGAATCATTTTCCACACGCTCATCGTTACATATATTTCATCATTAAATATATTGCCTCGCAAGTCGCTGTATTTTGATGGTGAGTGCAATCAAATTGTTTGTTTGTTTTTGTTGACTTATCTTGATTTACATTCATATTCCAATATTTTCTATATATTTATTTGAAATAATATATAAATATATTTTTAAAATAACTTTTTTTAATTTATTAAACTTTCTTCACTTTGGATTTTAGTCTACCAACTCATCAAATTTTTGTCTTGTGCGATGATTTTTAGTTTTCGATTATTGTTGGTCAAAATGTTTTCGTGATGCTTGGCAAGTCTATACTTTATGGGGTGATGTTCAAGCTACTTTAAGGGTCTAATAGTCGATTTAATGACTCATGTTTTCCGATCATTTTTATCATCATTAAAAGTATCAATGTGTTGAGATATGAACTATTAATGAATACACGATTATGACGCTACCTTTATGGACCCAAATTCGGCTAATCTATCCATGATTAAGATGAGGCTTGGACGGAACTAAGTGGAGGTCCGTACCGATTGATGTTGATGAATAAGTGGATGAGTTGTTGTTAAGGTGAAATGTCACTCAAATTTAGAGCTAGTAGGTTCTCCTCAAATTGCGTTGGGGAGTAGCTGCTGCCTGGACATCCAGGCAGGGCCGGACCTTTCATAAGACCAAAGAGGCCTTCGCCTCAGGTCCCGACATTGGAAGGGGCCCAATTTTTATTTTTTTTTTCAAAAATTATATATAGGCTAAGTTGGTGTTTACTGAAATTTTTAAAAAAATCTAACCAATCTTAAATAAAAATAATACCGACTTTAATATTTTTTTATATAATTGATCAAACATAATTTTCTTTTCAAATTCGATTTGAATAATTTAAACAATATCAGAAACTTTTGAGTTTTTTGTTTTAAAAAAAATTGAAGAAAATAATAAATAAAGCTTAAGATTGAAAGAGCTTTGTATGATGCTTCAACCAAGTAACAATAGACATTCAGACAATATTAATAGTGAGGAGTTGTTTTTGGAGTTAATTGTCATAGGATGCTATTAAAAAAATAAAAAAGAGTAACTGATATGCTACAATATTTGACAAAACTAAATGGTTTATTTTTAAATACTAATATTATTGCCCATAAAATGTTGTTAAACTATATTAGGAACATTTATATCAGCTAAATGAAGCTTCTCAAGTTGAATTAATCAAGAATTATTTTTAATAATAAAATTTTACAGGGTATACTAAAAGGGCTAGCTATGTTGTATATTGACAAAAAAAGGAGAAATTGCATATACCATCTCTGTGAAATCCCGTGTTCGCTGATAACCCCTTGTGAAATTTTTTTGAGCTAATAACTCCCTATGATTTCACATTTACAGCACACACTTACCATTCAAAATTTTAATATAATAAAAAATAAAAATGACGAAATTGCCCCTATCTTATCTTCCCAAAGAAAGTACGAATCGGTGAAATTGATGTGTGCGTTTTGTTCATCTGGACAAGAGGGTCACAGATTGGGATTTTTTTGGAAGATTGGTGGTCGGAGTTGGTCGGAAATGAAGGAAAACCAGTCGGCTTCGTGGTGTATTACCTGCGTAAGATTGGAGCTGGAGCTCGACAGATTGAGGGAAGAAAATGAAGGGGAAAATTTCTAGGCTTGTAGGGGAGGTGAAGAGGAGTCTAAAGTAAGCAAGAAACGTCGGAAATACGGTTGACCGGAGTCGTGATCGGAGAAGATGAAGGTGACGGGTTCAATGGCCGAACTGATTGGGTATCATTTAAGGGTATTTCAGACCAAATTTATAAAAAAACACTTGCATTTTCGCATCTAACAGCGTGTGAGCCACAAAACACAGCGAGAGGAGTGCGCGTGCTACCGATCCAGAAACACAGGGGATTTTTAGCTCAAAAAAATTTCACAAGGAGTTATCAGCGAACACGGAATTTCACAGGGGTGATATATAAAATTTTCCTACAAATAAATGGTTTGACAACTCGATTACACAAATTTAAAAAATATTAGCGCATCTAAAACATTTATATGAGTAGCATTTATGTCATTATTTCAAATATTTGTGGACATGTTATTGATGTAATATATTGTTTATGGTATATTCATGTACTGTTTATCATATTTGTTATTTGTTAATCGAACTTTACCGTTATTATACTAAGAGGGCCCATATTTGAAATAAACGGTGTACGTGGTTGTTATGTAAAATAAGACAGTGTTGTACTTCGTGTCGTAACACCAAAGACAACACAGTGCAGCGGAAATTTAAAGCGTAAATAAAACTCAAGTAATAACTTTTGCATGAGTATAAAACTCGTGCAGGTGCCTTAGGGCTAAATATCACTAGTAAACGTAAGAGCAGTCTTACAAAACAATCCTAGTGATTTTACGAAAAGTCATTAAATACTAAATTTCTCAACACGTTGAGAAATCAAACTTGCATCCTAAAATACGACAAGGTATAAAAACTATTGGATGCAACTCCCGTGGCCTAAATTGAAGAGACAGTAAAAATCTTCGAACAACACTATTCCCATAGTGTTGTCTGTGATGTCTTCAACACGAACGGCAACACGGGGACATGCAACAATGATGGTTGCAAACCTTGCTTCAGAATTCTTCAAGATCTTCACTCGAATTCTTCAGAGTATGCGCAGAGTAGTTTTCGTCTGAAGCCTCGTTTTTCTTGTACGTAGAAATCCCCTTTTATAGATAATCATCCAAGCTTTGAAGATTTCCTTAGATAAAGTCCTACAAGAATATGTAACAACCTTTTAGTAGGAAATAAACTCTATCAATACATGGAAATCAAATCATGATAATATCAAATTATATTTTATCAAATAATCACATTATCACGATATGATTTAAACTTTGGCAAATATATCTTTAACATATACGAGATATACATGGAATATTTACCAAATAATCTATCTTGTCTAGAAAGCAAAATCTTCTAATTTCCAATTAATTGGGGCCGAAATATACAAGGAATAAAATTCCTTTCAATCTCCCCCTTTTTGCTTTCTGAACAATACATCGCACAAGTATGAGATACTTATAAACTCCCCCTGAGTTAAAAACTCTTCTCCCCCTGAATTTTAAAGTCTTCCCCTGAAGTGTTGTCCCTCATGTCGTAACACGGTGGATAACATGAGCAAATACCCATGGAATTCTTTAATTCGTATATCAGAGCATAAGTGGGGTAGAAGATGTTAGTCTAGTTAACATATATATGAAAAATTAAGGCACGTAACTAGAACGAATAAAAACAGTTATATTAAAATCAGAATGAAGCAAATAAAATAAAGAAATGATGAGAGAAGAAACAAAATCTAAATTTGATCACTATCAGAGCTATCTTGATCAGAGGCTTCATTCTCATCATCCTTAGTCCCAGATGGACCAGCTTCATCTTCATCTTGTGCACTATCTCCCCCTATTTGGCCAGAAATGCCAAGTTGTCGCCGACAATCAGCCAAGACCGTGCTATAGAAGGCAATGTCTTCCTGAGCTTGAGCAATCTTTTCCTCGGCACGAGTCATCAGCAGCTGAATGGTGGCAGTGGTGAATTCCAGAGAGGTAGGAGTAGGCACTGTTTCTTCAGTGTTGTCTCCCGTGTTGGCAACATCGGGGGCAACACCAGCCATGTCAGCAGCAGGAGTAGGAGTGGCAGTCCAGGGTAAATCCATTACGCGATTCCCCTTTAGAAGCCCAGCTGCTAACTTCAAAGTCTCAGGCAGATCAGTGAGATCTTCTATAATATTGCGAATGAACACCTGAGATTCCAAAATGCCATAAATCAGAGATGGGAATGGCAGCTTGGTAGACTTGAGACCTCCATCAGCAAATTGGAGTACCGTCTTGAATACCAACTTCCCAAAATTAAAAGGACTCCCAGTCCCAATGGCATATAGAATGACCGCCTAAGGTCTTGTGATAACGGTGGAGTTGGAGGAGGGCGTCCAATTCCTCACAGCTATCTTGTGCAGCACAGAATAAAATGAAGTGAGCTTGGCTGCAAAAAAATGGTCAGAGAACTTTTTGACCATACCTCCAGTGAGAACAGTAATCACTTCGTGATCTCTGGAGGATTTCCTTCATCAACATCTGGGGTTGAGTAGTGAGAGTTGATCACGGCTGGAGTGAACTCGAACAGCCGACCCCGTAGATACACCAAGCCATACTTTGCAGACTCTGGATCTTCAATGCTTGATGTTAAGTTGGCGTAAAATTCCAGAATCACCCTCTTACAGTAGGGTATTACAGCAACAACTGTAGAATATAGCTGTCGAAGCTTCAAAAAGTCAATGAGATTGTACCTATCATAGGAGCGAACATCAATGTTCCTCTCATCCAGTAGACCTCTGTGAGCAAGGAGAGGCCAAGTTGCAGCAGCATCACCAGAGTAAAACATGAGGAAATGAGCAGCATCCATGTCATAGTCCTCATCAATAGTGTTGTTCGTGGTGTTGACAAAACCAACAGCAACACTAGCAGCAGCAGCAGAAACATCCTCTTGATTCAGAGGGTCTTCATCAGCATCCATGCTGGAAACATCCTCAGAGTCTTCTTCTTCTCCAATATCCGCACTCTTATCAGAAGAGTCAGCCACAGAATCGGCAGAGGAGGAAGAGGAGGAAGAGACAGAATTTTGTTGAGCTTTGCCTTGTGCAAACTCCTCCATCATCTCAGCATCAGGCTCATCATCGAAGATACGTGCAGAGGGAGGAACAGAAGAGGAAGCCTTTCCTTGCTTGAGGCTTTCCAAAATTTGTGCCAGAGTGGCATCTTCATCCAAATCAGCACTTGCTTGAGGCACAGTAGCTGCAGGGGTGACTTTAGAAGGAACACCATCAGAAGATTTTGAATCTTTGCTATCAGAAGCGGATTCAACTATGGGAGCGGAGGCAGAGGCAGAGGCAGCAGTTGAACCAGAGGGTTTTTCCTTGCCACAAATTCATAGTTGGCATCATCAGAATCATCACCGGAGCTGCGGTCTTCTTCAGCCATAGATATGCGTGGACCCTTGTAAAAGGGTTTGGATTGAGTAAAATCAGGGTTGTATCCAACCTGCCTTTTTGATCGGCGAGCCATTGGTGCAGCAGGATTCACCTTATTCAAAACGGAGAAATCAGGAAGATTTTCCACATCAATTGCGTTCCCTGGTTCTCCAGGCATGAGAACAGCGAGAGGAACAGGTTCCATGGGTACTGGAACTATCGGCATAGAAGGAGTGGAAGATGGGTTTTCAGGTGTTGTAACACCGGCAGCAACATCAGGCTCTTTGTAGCCCATCTCACTTCGAATATCCTATGGATCAAATCCTGCCATTGAACGAAAATTTGAGAGTGAGAGAAGGGTAGGGTTCGCAGAGAAAAGCAATCGGGAACAAAGAATTGAGAGAAGATGATAATGCCCGATGATTAAAAAAATATTTATAGAATCCTTATCTCAAACGGTAACAAAATCCTAACAAACCCATAATTACCCTGAACCCTGATCTCTCTTCAGTTACAACGGTAACTTTCCTAACGGACGAAAATTAAAAACCGAGATTAAAGAGATAAAATCCCATAATTAAGGCAATAATCTGAGATAAATATTTCAATTCAAATATTCCAGAATTACCTCCACATCAGCCTAACTCCACTGAACCAAAAATCAATCACGAAAATTCAATTTTTTAGTAAATAAGATAAATCATCAAAATTCGTCTATTTAGAACCTTACCCAAAAACAGAACCCTATTAGCAAAAATGCATATGCATGACCTATCTTATGCCTAAACAGAGTGTAACATAAAATAAAAATGCAATCACAAGCAAAACAATATGTTGACGAGTGTAGTGTTGCCTTTCGTGTTGTCAACATCAACTCCAACACCATAGTTTTTCAAAAAGCATTTGAGACATACACACTTGATTACCCTTGATAAAGAAAATTTCAGAAGTGGTAGCTTTCACACTAATCGAACAGTCTTCATTGGACTCAATTAGGTAGCTTTTTCTATTTTCTTCCAATTTGGATAAAGTTCGTATTTATTACATTGGTCAACAAACTTTATAAAAGATTATGACACTGAATTTGCAAAACCACCTTTCACATGGAACAAGAACATGGAATACACGTACATCCCTCAACTACTTAGTGGTTTAGTCAGAGTCTATTTTGCAAGGGCCAGTGTGTTTCAATAACAGTTTGCAGAAAAACTTGGCATTGAGTGAATCAACGAACCAGAGATTTAAACACCACACAAAACAGAATGAGTGCAGAATGTCTAGAAACCTAAAAAAAACATGACAAGAAAAACAATAGTGTTGTCGGTAGTGTTGTAACACCGAAGACAACACACGCAAGAGATTATAATGCACACATGCTGAGAGACCTTCGAAGAGTTGAAAATCTCTCATGATCTAATGCTTTAGTAAAGATGTCTGCCAATTGGTTATTGGTTCCAACAAACTCCATTTGAATCATACCTTTTTTCTATCAAATCTCGAATAAAGTGATGACTAATGTCAATGTGTTTTGTGCGTGAGTGTTGAACTGGATTTTTTGATATATCAATAGCACTCGAATTATCACAATAAACAATGGGGGGTTCACTCTTAAAATCATAGTCTTCAATCATTTGGTTCATCCAAAGAAGTTGTGAGCAACAACTTCCGGCTGCCACATATTCAGATTCAGAAGTCGAAAGTGACACACAATTTTGCTTACGACTATACCATGAGACCAAATTATTGCCAAGGTAAAAACACCCACCCGTAGTGCTTTTTCTATCATTCACATCACCAGCCCAATCGGCATCACTAAAACCTACAAGGTTAGTGTTGGTTTCCCTTGTATACCACAATCCCAAGTCCAATGTACCCGAAACATATTTCAAAATTCTCATGACAGCTTTTAAATGGGTTACCTTTGGATCAGATTGGTATCTAGCACATAAACACACACTGAACATGATATCAGGACGACTAGCAGTCAAATACAAAAGACTCCCTATCATGCTGCGATACATGGTGTCAACACCAGCCGCAACACTGTCTTTTCCTAATTTTTCACTCGAGCTCATAGGAGTTTTCATGTTCTTAACATTCTCTTTGCAAAACTTTTTTACCAAGTTCTTTGCATACTTACTTTGACAAAGAAAAATTCCTTCATTTGTTTGCTTAACTTGCAATCCAAGGAAAAAAGTTAACTCACCTACCATGCTCATCTCGAAAGTAGAAGACATGCATTCAACAAAATTATCAACATGTTTTTGGGAAGATGCACCAAAGATAATGTCATCCACATATACTTGACAAATAAGAATTTCACCTTTGGCCTTTTGAATAAAAAGGGTTTTGTCAACTTCACCTCGTTTGAAGCCAATTTTGAGTAAATACTCGGTCAACCTACCATACCATGCTCGTGGAGCTTGCTTCAAACCATAGAGTGCTTTCTTCAACTTGTAAACATGATCCAGGTGATGTGGATCCTCAAAGTCTTTGGGTTGCTTCACATACACCTCCTCATTCAAAATACCATTCAAAAACGCACTCTTCACATCCATTTGATAAAGTTTTATACCCATATGACATGCAATAGCTAGCAATAGTCGGACTGACTCAATGCGGGCAACAGGAGCGAAGGTCTCATCAAAATCAACCCCCTCAACCTGCGTATACCCTTGAGCAACCAACCTTGCTTTGTTCCTAATGATGTTTCCTGATTCATCGGTTTTATTTTTGAAAATCCATTTTGTACCAATAACATTACCATGATCAGGTGGTGGAACCAAAAACCAAACATCATTTCGGACGAATTGCTCAAGTTCTTCATGCATGGCATTTACCCAAAATTCATCATTCAAAGCATCATTAACATTCTTGGGTTCAATATTGGAGACAAAACATGAATGCATTACCTGAGAGTACACAGAACTCATGCATACTAAACCAACCATCTTGCGGTAGTCAACCTTGTCCTTACCTCGAGTTTGCCTTGTTCCATGCACATCTCCAATAATCTGTGATGAAGGATGATTCTTCTGTATCTTGCTTGGAAGGTTCTTTTCAGTAATCATTTCAGCTTCCTCATTATTTTGGGAATTTTCCTCATGAATTTCTAAAGGAACCAGTGTTGTGTTTGGTGTTGTAACATCTGAGGCAACACTGTGTTCTTCGGGAGGAATTTCTAGCAAGCCTTCAACATCATCTTCAGCAGTTTTTCCTTTGAGATCTGCACCATCACCAAAAACGACATTAATGGATTCCATCATTGTTCTGGTCCTAAGGTTATACATCCTATATGCACGACTATTAGTAGAATAACCAAGGAACAAACACTTATCACTCTTGGAATCAAATTTTGCTAGGTGATTTCTATCATTCAAAACATAACACACACAGCCAAATATATGAAAATAGTTAAGATTTGGTCTCTTTCCCATGAGTATCTCATAGGAAGTCATTGAAGAACCACTTCTCAAATAAACCCGATTGGAAATATGGCACGCTGTGTTCAATGCTTCTGCCCAAAATCTTTTGGAGATATTTTTTGAGCTCATCATCACCCTAGCCATCTTCTGCAACGTTCTATTCTTCCTTTCGGCAATTCCATTCTGTTGAGGAGTTTTTGGGGCAGAGAACTCTTGTGAGATGCCCTTCTTATCACACAAAGAAGAAAACAATGAGTTCTCAAATTCCTTTCCATGATCAGTTCTGATCCTTGCTACAGTCAAAGTATGTAGGTTAGTAATCTTGGTAAACAACTTCTTAAAAACACCAAAAGTATCTGATTTTTCTCTAAGAAACCTTATCCATGTAAAACGAGAAAAATCATCAACACATACCAAAGAATACTTTTTACCTCCATAACTTTCGACTTCCATGGGACCCATCAAATCCATGTGCAAAAGTTCAAGACACCGTGTTGTCCCACAGTGTTGTAACACGGGATGCGCAACACGGGTTTGCTTACCTTTTTGGCATGCACCACAAACATATGGAGCACCAGTCTTTAGATTTGGAAGGCCTCTGACAGCTTCATACTTACTCAGATTCTTTAAGGTCTTGAAATTCACATGTCCAAGTTTTTGGTGCCATAGACTAAACTCATCAATCTTTGAGTGTCTACATGTCAATTCTTCACATAGTTGGTAGCAGTTATCCACTGATCGTGTACCTGTGATAACACAACGATTAGCATTATCAAAAATTTCACACGTATGCAAATTATCATCACACAGTTGACTAATTGAAATTAAATTTGCATTAAGTCCTTCAACATGTAAGACGTTGTGAAGCTTTGGAAACCCTTCCACATTGAGTGTTCCTTTGCCAACAATCCTTCCTTTTGCATCTCCTCCATAGGTCACTCTACCACCATTCTGTTCAAGGTAGTCCGTGAGGTGATCTTTCAAACATGTCATGTGCCGAGAGCTTCCACTATCAAAATACCAATTACCTGCAGTGTTAGCTTTCAAGGAAGTATAAATAACAAAACATCTAACATCAGGATTTTGTATCCAGACTTTCTTCATAGTGGACCTCTTTCTGCCAGTGTTGCTCTTGGTGTTGGACAACACGGAGGGTAACACTTGCTTAGATTCCCACAACACATAGTCATTTTTAAGCTTACGACAGAAAGTCCTGATATGACCAGATTTGAGACAATAGTGACATACAAAAGGATGCTTCCATTGTTTTGTTTTAGGAACAGAAACATCTTTTTCAACAATGAGTTTCTTACCTTTCGAAGCAGTTGAAGGATGGTTCAAGGAATCATTACCTTCCTTCACAAACACTGGTGTTTTGGAGCATTCACCAGTTTCAAAAACACTTTGTTTAAAACCAAGTCCAAACTTATCATTCTTACCCATAGTCAAAATGGAATCAAGTTTGCTTGAACTGGAATTAAATTTATCAAGTGTAGTTTTTGCTCTTTCAAGTTCAGAATTCAGCAACCCTAATTCCATATCTTTCTTACTCATGAGAATTTCCAGTCTAGCCACAGCAGCTTTCAATTCAGTATTCTCTTTTGTAAGAGTTGTGTTCAACTGATTCCTCTTGTTTCAATCACTGTATAACTCTTCATAGAGTTTTTGAATACCTTCCAGAGTATAAGGATCAGCTATCTGTTCTTCATGATTGCTGGAATTGACAAGGTTAGAAGCAACAAAACAAACAGATTTTTGAATAGTGTTGCGTCTAGGAGTTGCAACACCGGAGCCAACACCAAGAGGATTAATCTGAAAAAATTTTTTACTCTCCAGTAAAGCAGTAAAAGATATGAGATCTTCCTGTTCAACCTTTTTTTGTTCTTCTTCAGAATCATCATCACTCAGAGAAACATTCATACCTTTCCGAAGGCGATTTGCGCATTCATAAGCATAGTGGCCATATCCCTTACATTCCCTGCATTGAATGTTATCAAAATTTTTGCTTGAGGACTGAACCTTACTATCATACCTTTGACGAGGTCCTCGAGTAGCAGCGGGTTTTTGAGGCTTCTCTGAAGTAGGCATTCTAGGAAAATTTGAGGATTGTGCACTTTTCACATCCTTATTTTCTTTCATTACCTTGAGATAATCAGTAAATTTCTTCGAGATCAAGGCAATAGAATTTTCCTCAAGATCAGAATCCTTTACTTCCTGTTGAACTTCAGCAAAATCATTGTAAACATTATTAGATACTTGAAAAGCAATAGACTTACCTTTCGAGTAATCTTCGGCTTCCAACTCCATCTCATAGGTGCGAAGAGAACTAATTAACTCATCCAAACCCATTATAGATGTATCTTTTGATTCATCTATAGCACAAACCTTGGTGTGAAATCTTTTGGGAACAGAACGAAGCACTTTCGATACAAGTCTCTCGTTCGAAATAGGATCACCAAGAATAGATGCTTCATTAGCAAGGCTCTTCAACCTTCCATTGTATTCCATGATGGTCTCTGATTCCTCCATTCTCATTTTCTCAAATTTTGAAGTTATGAGACGCATCCTTGTCTTTTTTACACTAGCCGAGCCTTCACAGTGGGTTTGTAGTTTCTCTCAAGCATCCCTAGCACAAGTACAAGTACCAATAAGATTAAACATGTTCATATCAACTGAAGTGAACATAGCATTAAGAGCTTTAGCATTATAAATAGCCGCAGTATTCTCTTCGGCTGTCCATTGTGATATTGGCTTTGGTCCTGGTACATCATCATCTCTCACCGGTGGTGTCCAGCCATCAAGAACACGTTGCCAAGCCCTGGACTCAATGGATTGAATATACATGCTCATCTTCAATTTCCAAGGGCCGTAATTTGTTCCATCCAAAATAGGTGGACGAATTGCACTTGTGTACGGAGTGTCCATAACTAACCTTTAACACAAACCAGGAACACACTTAGTAAAGTCAAGTGGTGGCTCTGATGCCACGTGAAATAAACGGTGTACGTGGTTGTTATGTAAAATAAGACAGTGTTGTACTTCGTGTCGTAACACCAAAGACAACACAGTGCAGCAGAAATTTAAAGCGTAAATAAAACTCAAGTAATAACTTTTGCACGAGTATAAAACTCGTGCGGGTGCCTTAGGGCTAAATATCACTAGTAAACGTAAGAGCAGTCTTACAAAACAATCCTAGTGATTTTACGAAAAGTCATTAAATACTAAATTTCTCAACACGTTGAGAAATCAAACTTGCATCCTAAAATACGACAAGGTATAAAAACTATTGGATGCAACTCCCGTGGCCTAAATTGAAGAGACAGTAAAAATCTTCGAACAACACTATTCCCATAGTGTTGTCTCTGATGTCTTCAACACGAATGGCAACACGGGAACATGCAACAACGATGGTTGCAAACCTTGATTCAGAATTCTTCAAGATCTTCACTCGAATTCTTCAGAGTATGCGCAGAGTAGTTTTCGTCTGAAGCCTCGTTTTTCTTGTACGTAGAAATCCCCTTTTATAGATAATCATCCAAGCTTTGAAGATTTTCTTAGATAGAGTTCTACAAGAATATGTAACAACCTTTTAGTAGGAAATAAACTCTATCAATACATGGAAATCAAATCATGATAATATCAAATTATATTTTATCAAATAATCACATTATCACGATATGATTTAAACTTTGGCAAATATATCTTTAACATATACGAGATATACATGGAATATTTACCAAATAATCTATCTTGTCTAGAAAGCAAAATCTTCTAATTTCTAATTAATTGGGGCCGAAATATACAAGGAATAAATTTCCTTTCAATATTTTATCTTTTGTCTCAAGCCTCCTTAAACTCAGGTACGCCTCTGCATCCAGGGGTAAAAAGTTGTTTGATGCAGGCCGCGAGAACAGTACCAAATCGAGACAAACTTACTATGGTTAATTACGAATCTTAAGCAGACACAAATCAAGGGCCCGATTTACACTGAAAAAGGCTTGACTTGTGTGCAAGTGTACGAGCGTGACAAGTGTACATCGAATGTCGGACCGATCAAGACAAAAATTGCTTGCCTAGGATTTGCAATTTTTGGTGCTCCATATGGCTGGGCAACCTTTGGCCTTTCACATGGTAATAAGAGATGACCTTCCACCTGTCTGTATGTCCATATGGTACTCAAGTGCTTATATATAGAGGCAGCCTCTAAACTAGAACATATCGAAGGGAACGAATCTGTTTTAAGGACACTTTCTTCGTACAAAACTCGGTTTATTTTATCTGCTCACTTTCACGGTGTTTATACACTCGTTTTATTACTACATTATTTACTCTTTCTTTACTATTTCTATTGTATTCACAATTTTGAATTTACAATTTTGTCTAACAGACCAGTGAGACGATGGGCGATAATTTTCATCGTCGAAATGGAAACAACAAGGATCACCAACCAAGGCCCTAAATGATTGCTCAGTTATAAATGAGGTAAGGTTGCAGGAAATCGATGTCAAATCAACATGTTCCGATGTCAGGTCAATAATTCGGATGTCCCGCTATAACAAAATAGGGAAGAAGTGTAAAAATCAAAATCACTTTATCATAACTATCCTTGAATACTTAATTGATCCAAAATAAATTGAGAAAGCTAAATATTTTAAGCATGGGGATATATTGGACACCCAAGGGGAGTGAATCCTTCATTTATCTGGAATTCTATTCTCTGGAGTAGGGAGTAACTCTCCAAAGGGATTCGTTGGTGTGTGGGGGATGTCAGAAGTATTAACGCTATGCAAGTTGCCTGGATACCTGGGTTGATCGATATCAGGCAAAAGTTCGGTGATGGGAAGAGACTTTGATTGTAAAGTGGGGTATATTATTCGTGATGATTGGAAATGGGATGAACCAAAATTATTAAAAATATTTCCTGTTTTTGAAGTGCAGCAGATACTCGATATTCATATCAATCCAAGAAGGGGGGCTTATCGGCGCTATTGGAAGTGGACAAAACATGGCAAATACATAGAGAAATCCGGTTATCAAATGGAGTTGGGTGTCTTCCAGTCACACCCAGAGCAGTCCTCATGTTCTAGCCACAATTAGTGGAAGCTAATATTGAATTTGAAAATCCTGCCCAAAGTGAAGATCTTTATTTGGCGTGCAATCTACAATTTCTTATCGACGGAACTCAATTTGGCAAACCATCATGTTTCAGTTATAGGTACGTGTTTAATGTGCCGATCTTCCTTGGCTTCGACTAGTCATGTGTTTTTCTTTTGTCGGGTCAATAAACATGCTTGGAAATCTGGTGTGTTTTGGGATTTTATCCGGTTATATCGGAAGAGTTCTTTCTTTGAAATTATTTATGGGATTTCGGAAAAGTTCTCTCTTGATGAGTTGGGGGTATTCTGTGCTTTGTCATGGGCGATTAGGACTGAGATATGTAATAGAAAACATGACTCACCTTTAATCGAATTACCAGTGAATGTGGATTGGGTGAGTTCTTTGATTCATGAGTTTAGGGGGCGAATTCAAATACAATTGGACAGCTTGCTGGACAAGATGTGGGTAGGAGTTTTCGGTGGGAGAAACCAGTTGAGGGGCATTTTCGTTTGATATTGATGCAGGATTTAACGAGAACAAGGGTTGGTTCTCGTTTTGAAAGGAATTTTATTTCTTGAAATATTTTTGGCCCTTACAATATTAGATATTAATTGATTTTGCTTTGTAGACAAGTAATTATATTTGGTAAATATCTAGTGTGCAATTCGAATATTATATGAAATATATTTACCATGATCAAATATATCTCGATAAGGAAAATCTTTGATATATTCTTATATGATATTATCAAGATATTATTTGATTTGATTAATAGAGTTTTATTCCTACTTAAAAGTGTTTTCTTATT
Source organism: Henckelia pumila (assembly GCF_033568475.1). Lineage (NCBI taxonomy): Eukaryota > Viridiplantae > Streptophyta > Magnoliopsida > Lamiales > Gesneriaceae > Henckelia > Henckelia pumila. Next base: position 225,334,711 of record NC_133123.1, on the reverse strand, counting down.
ATTGTAGGACTCTATTTATGGAAATCAACTTTTCTAGGACTCGTCTATAAAAGAAGATTTTCAACGCACAAGTCGAAGAGAGCTTCAGACGTCGACTTCCAAAGCATCTACTGAAGAATTCCGTCCATGAAGTTGAAGGTTTCTGAAGACGTTTTGCAATCATCGTTATTGTTTGTCCCCGTGTTGCCGTTGGTGTTAAAGACATCGAAAGACAACACTTAGTGCATAGTTTTGTTTGAAGATCTTTTCCGTCCCTTTGAATTTAGGCTACGGGAGTTGCATTTTATTTGTTTTACTCTGATTTATTTAGGATGCAAATTTGATTTCTCAACATGTTGAGAAATTTAGGATTTATTGATTTTTCGTAAAATCACTAGTATTGTTTTGTAAGACTGATCTTACTTTTTCTAGTGATATTTAGCCCTAAGGTACCCGCAAGAGTTTTTATACTCGTGCAAAATTATTTACTTGTGTTTTCATTTACGCTTTAATTTCCGCTGCACTGTGTTGTCTCTGGTGTTACAATACCAAGTACAACACTGCCTGTTTTATATAACAAACTGCGTACACGTCGTTTTTCACGTTTAATTTGGAGCCATAATTTGTGATTGTTTTGCTCAGATTGTGGCAGCAAAAGCTTATATCCTATTCGCAATCCGGGATATGTTTCCATGAGGGGTGAAGTTTGGGATATCTTACATGGTATGAGGCTGTGTACGTAAACAATGTAATTTGGTCAATGTGTGGATCTTTACTGACTCCCTCGAGGCGGTTCGAGCTATTGGGGATAATTCTGTGTTTTTGGGGCCTGAAGGAAGGCTGATTTCAGACATTAGGAGATACTTGCCAATAATGTTGCACACGAATTGGCGAAATTTGCTCAAAAGAGTTTAAGGTAATGTTTGGGAGAGCTTTTAGAAGCACTTTTCAGCTTTTCCGTTAACAAAAATTTGAAGTTTTGTAAAATTTTGTTAATAAAAAGCTAAGAAATGCTTTTTAGAAGCTCTTCCAAACACTACCTAAGTCCCGTAACTTGGTTGTATTGTGATTTCCCACCTTGGTTACAAGGTGTTGTACTTAAAGACTTTTGATTTTTGTTTATGAGATTCATTTAAAAAAATAAATAAAATAATAATAATAATAATAATAATAATAATAATAATAATAATAAACAAAAAAAACATACAACAAGAGATAATCACATAAAACAATGCAAGAGTACCGTAAACAAAATTATCTGAAAGTTATCAAATTTTGATTCCATGCTACGTACGTACCATTTAAAATCTCAGCTGGATATGAAATCAATTAAATACTCCATGCATCGTGTCGTCCCTCTTATGCATCGTGTCGTCCCTCTTAAATTACTTTACAATTTCATCCAGCTAGCCTCTGTTTATCTGGGATAGGTATTATATATTTGTTACAACTCATTTTAGATTTTGTGATTGAGATGATTTTGGATTATAAACGTCTCTTTATTTTATTTCAATTAGTTTTTTTTTCATTTAATTTCATCGAATAATTTAATGTTTTAATTTTTTCAATAAATTTTTTTATTTTTGGTTTGTACGTGTTTTTAAATTCTGTAGTCAAATAATATATATAGATATATAAACTTCAAATTATCATATTACCCTTATACAAAATAAAATTGCACATATATTTTGATATAATTGTTAAATTATTAATTATTCAAGAAAAATTCAAAAAATAATATAATTGTATAATTATTTTTCTAAATTAAACACCCGTTGTCCAAGCAGTATTCTAAAATGATGTCTAAAAAAAGTTGTATAGATAAAATGTTTTAGAAAGAAATAATAGCTTTAATAATTGAAGAGGCTAAGACTATAACATTTTCACTTACTCCAGACTGGATCAAGTCTCAAGTTTAATTATAAAATAGTGTCTGCAGACAGGTTTGGTACTATATATGTAAAATTATAAACAAATGTTTCAGTGTAAAATATATCTACTTGCGTAGAAAACATATCTTTCTGTATTTTTTTTATTATTAACATATGAGATGGATTTATAAGAGTTTTTATGTTTTGAGTTTTGATTCATTAAGTGTCAAAAATTAATTTGGTACTTTAAATTTCATGTATTTTAGTCAAATTAATGACGTGATCACATACAATAAGTAGTCAATTTAATTTCAATGTATTCTTAGTACATAGTTTTAGATGTCACGTCAGTAATTCGACAAAATAATTAAAGTTAAAGTTAAATATCTCAATCAAATTTTGAAAACTTGATGAAAATTGAACAAGTTAGTCGACTAAAAACATATTTTATTTCTCATTTTTATACATCTCTATATTTATCATTAATCGGATATACATATAAAATAAACATTGAAAATATAACTTGAATTAACAAATTAAAGACACGAAAATTTGATAAGACACTAGAAATTATTAATCCTCAATCAAACATTAAACATCGATTTCTTGAGGTTTTAAAGTCAAAAAAAAAAAATAGTGATCAATAATATAATAGTTGTCAAATTAGATATAACAATAATTGTAATGTTTTTATTAATGTGATTATGACTTGTAATTAAACAAAGATTTGAATTTCTTACAAAGCATGGGGAAAAGAAAGACTCTTGTCTTCTGTATCAGTCATTTTAATGAAATGACGATTACGATTAAAATAAGTAATTAATTAACCATTTGTTTATTAATAGTTGGTAGTTCTTAGTAGGTGCACCTCTTTATTTTCTTGTACTTTTATCGTGTCTTCTTAAGATTCGTAACCAAAGTTTTTAAGCTTCGAGCTCGGAAATGAAATCATCTCTCCATTTTATGTTACAAATATATATATATATATATATAAATAATTGATCATTGATTTTAATTTCTTATCTGACAAAAACTCTTTACGTTATTGAAATTATTGTACCATATGGTCCATATGTATATATATTTGTACAACAAGAAATGATTAATGATTCTCCTTTGAGATGGTCAATATAATCCATATATAGTCATAGAATAATAATTTTGATATAAAATGTAATATATTTTTTCATTGGTCGATTTTAGGACGAAAATTCGTCTCACAAAATTAACATTTAATAAATTAAATACAGGACGAAGCAGAGGATTTTATTACTTGAATTCTCCATTAATCACATGCTTGATTATTTAATTATCCCTTCAAAAAACAATGGTACAAATTCACAAGTTTTAAGTAAAAATTATTTATTCTTGAAATATTTTATATTGATTTAATGATCATATCAATATTTTTATATTTTCCAAACTATATCTTCATTTATTTTCTTTGAATATTAATAATTTTCAGGTACCTATCAAAGTTGTTGCTCATCGTAATCTAATCATAATAATTAGGACAATGATTTGGTTAACTCTAACTCATTACTTTTGTATATATTATTTATTACAATATTATAAGAAAAAAGTATTTAGTAGCAATCAATTATATATTAATACATATCAACTTCAGTGGATGTGTAGTTTAAATCAGTAGAACTAGGTAAGTTCTCTTCATATTTCTAATTAATTCAGAGAACTCAAAAAAAATTTAAATAAAAAAAAAATCAAAGTTTTTATCAAATATGGATGGGCACAAAAAACTAAAGTACGCGATATTTTTTTTTAAAAATGCGTGAAGTATGATGAAACATTATGTTCGGATTTCAAATTTAATAAATTTAAACTAGTTTAGAAAAAAAAAATTAAACGAGAAAAACGTTTATCTTAAAACTCAAAAAATAAAAAGTTAACTTAAATTATATATAAAATATTCGTGGTTTTTAAGTTTTTTCATGTTAAATGTCATGTTCGAGATGGATGCGTCACTAGTCTATCATGCTAAAGACGGCGGTTGCTGATATTACGGAGTTTGGAGGCATTATTAATCAGTGTAAAGCTATTTTATCTCTCCAGGAGGGTTATTCGAAAAAGTAAATAAGGTTGTCTACGTGTTAGCTAGACAATCCCGTTTTTATATATGCTAGTCATTTTGTTTGGTTGGAGACACCATATATCGTTTATTGGTGATCTCATGAACTTGTTCACAACTTCCTTCCTTTAATATTGAATGAATGAATGATTTTAATCATTAAAAAAAAAACATAAGGTCAACCACTTTAGTTTACCCTTTAGGCGTAATCCAAACTCTTACTAACACCCTCACCAAAAAAGGGGTTAGTCTATGTTATATTAGGAGTGTTTCTCCCCTTATTTTAATATCATTAGATCACGTGGGACCCATATATTTTTATGAAAATTGACATATATCTTGATGATCCAATGATTGATATTTGACCACATCATGGGGGGAGAAGTACTCTAGGTGTAGCATGAAATAATCCCCAAAAAAGCAAGCAAAATAAATAAAAAATAAAAAAAATAAAAAATAAAAACTACATATTTTATTTTTTAAAAAGCATATATTCTTTTTCAATGAATAAAAAAAATATTAACGTTCTATTTGAACTACACTTTAAAATATTTTTAGTATTTTATAAATGAAAAAACTTAAAGTATATGTTTGAACGAGATTTTTGTAAAATGTTTTGGAAAAATATTTTTTAAAAAATATCCTTCAAGCATAGTTTTTAAGGAACAATTGAGATATTTTTTAGATGTTTTTAGAATGGAAGACAATGATAGAACTCAAAACTCATTACTTCTGAAATGTTAACATTTTTATAGAATAGTTGTTCAACCACATATTTATTTTTCAAACAGCTTTTAAAATATTTTATAATTAAAAAAACTTTTTATAAAAATATTTTATAAGCATTTGTCCAGAAAAAAGCCTAAAATATTGCTAACCTTTTAAATTATGGGTGTCAATTCGGGTGCGTCGGGTTGACAAAAATATTATTTAAAAATTTTTCAACCCGAATCCGAATCAACCCGAAAATGATGAACCAGAAACCAGCTAACCCGACCAACTCTATTGTATTTTTTATTTTTTAAAAAAATAATTAAATAAAAATTCAAAACACGCATTAATAATAGTAATATTTAATTTAAACACAAAATAGCAAAATCTAATAGTATATATAATTTAAATTTGAAAGTTTAGTTGTAGAAAATCTAACGTATATTTATTACAAAAAAATAAAATAATTTAAAAAAAATTAAACAAAATAAAAATTAAATGGTGAAATCTATTAAATCAATATACAATAAGTTTTTTAAAACATACAACATATAAAAATGTAGCAAATATTTTCTAATTTTATATATAATAAAATTTTCGGTTCATCTCGAGTCAACCCGGAGTTCAAAGAAATAGACATCGAACCCTCTAGAGGTTTCGGACCATCCGAAGATGGGATCAGAAGCCCTGAACTGGTCGAATGGTAGATTGGGAGTTGGATGCACAGGGAGAGAACGGACAATCCGAAGGGTGTTGGGCTATATATAGTTTGAGGTGTCAAGACGATAATGACATGTAGCAGATCGAGCACTCCGAACTTATAAGGGATAGGACCTTCCAGACTTATGTGTCCACCGAGATGTCAAAATGCTGGTGACACGTCCGAACATGCAGAGTTTGGACTATCCGAATGCACGAGCGGACGTTCCAATCTTCGCCTATAAATATATAGGCCGCGAGTTTCTCACATTTCAGTGTGTGATTTGGGTGTGAATTGTGTGTTAGCATATATTGAATGTTTCTATCCTGATTCTCGAGGGTGGAGTCCCGTTCAGGTAATAAAAAAAATATAGATTTTTAAATACACTTGCTTGTAAATGAAACTATATATGAAAATCATCATGTAAATAAGTCTATTAATCATCATGTAAATAAGTCTATTTTGACTACTCCATGAATTCTCAAAGTTTAACGGCACTCATAACATTGTGTTTTCTCCACTATTAGTATTTTTTCATTGTTCGACATCAGCAATGTTATCGATACCTATATATCGTCATATCAATAATCTAGTGTAGTAAAAAAATCAAAAGATGTCATGGCCCCATGTCATATTCCCACAAAAGCAACTACACTATAGGTGTGTACGTATAATAATTATTTCGTATTTGTCACAACTTTACAATTGTCAAAAACTAATGACCTCAAGTTTCTATAGGAGTCGAATTTAGGCCTTTAAACTATTTTAAATATTTAGTTTTTCCTTTTTAAGTAGTCTCTGGGTATTTAATACGAAAGAAGGAAAAAAAAATAGTACAATTTGATAATTTCAGAATGTATATGTTATGCATATATATATTTCAACTTTTGAAGTGGACCAATATATATATATATATACCATGTATTCTATTCCTCATCCATATATATATCTTCTCACACGTGATCGTGATTCTATATTACACAGAAGAGTTTTACTGTCGATACCTGATGTAGAAAATAAAGAAATATTGATGAACCTCAAATGATTTATGATTTTTATTCAGATATTCGTACAAAGGCCAACATCATGTATGGAAAAAAAACATTGAAATAAAAGTCTCACGGTGTAGGAAGTGAAGTAATCACCCTAGGCTATAGCTATTCCCACTATTATTATTATTATAAAATAATATTAAAACCAGCGTTGCGGCCTTTAAAACCCAAACAAGTATTCCCTCCTCTCCTGTAAAAAATACACTGTAGTACCTATGGAGTTTCGCTGCTTTCTTTTCACTGAATTAATATTCCTCGCATTTTTCATGCACCCAACAACTTCTTCTTCTTCTTCGCTGATTCTTCCGCTCAAAGCACAGCAAATTTCGCCTCCTCAAATCATCCCAAAACCACCCAACAAGCTTTCCTTCCGCCACAACGTGTCTCTCACAGTTTCCCTCTCCGTCGGCTCGCCTCCCCAGCAAGTCACCATGGTACTCGACACCGGAAGCGAACTCTCATGGCTCCACTGCAACAAAACACCATCCAGCTCTTTCAGCCCCCAAATCTCCACTTCCTACCGCCCCATCCCCTGTTCCTCGCCCACCTGCACCGCCAAGACACGCGACTTCACCATCCCCGTCTCCTGCGACGCAAATAAGCTCTGTCACGTGATTCTCTCCTACGCAGACATGTCATCTGTCGAAGGTAATTTGGCCTCCGAAACTTTCAGGATCGACGGCTCCAACTCCAACAGTTTGCAGCAAAATATGGTTTTCGGGTGCATGGACTCCAGCTCCACCACCACCCCGGACGAAGACTCCAAAAACACCGGCTTGATCGGCTTGAACAGAGGCGCTTTATCCTTCGTTTCGCAGATGGGTTACCCTCAATTCTCGTATTGCATATCCGCCACTGGATCTTCAGGCGTTCTGCTCTTCGGGGCCGCCAATTTCCCCTGGCTTCGGCCGTTGAACTACACTCCCATGGTCCAAATGTCGATTCCTCTGCCTTATTTCGACAGAGTCGCCTACACCGTCCAGCTAGAAGGCATACGGGTTTCCAACACGATCCTTCCTTTACCCAAATCGGTGTACGAGCCCGATCACACCGGAGCCGGCCAGACCATGGTGGATTCCGGCACGCAGTTCACCTTCTTGCTCGGTTCGGCCTACACGGCGCTGAGGAGCGAGTTCCTGCGGCAGACAAGGGGGGTCCTGAGGCCGTACGAGGATCCCAACTTCGTTTTCCAAGGGGCCATGGATTTGTGCTACAGAGTGGAGCTGAACAGGGCCGGTTTGCCGCCGTTGCCGAGCGTGAATCTCATGTTCCGAGGCGTCGAGATGAGCGTTTCCGGCGAGAAATTGCTCTACCGAGTCCCCGGTATGAGCCGGGGGAGCGACGGAATCTTCTGCTTCACTTTCGGGAACTCGGACTTATTAGGAGTCGAGGCTTATGTGATCGGGCACCACCACCAGCAGGATATGTGGATGGAGTTCGATCTAGCCAATTCAAGGGTCGGATGGGCCGATTTTAGATGCGACTTAGCCAGCCAACGGCTAGGATTGCCGCAGTGATATCCACGGATAGTACGTGACCATATATATATATATATATGATCACTTCTTGTTTATCCTTCAATCAGCATCGACTAGTCCATGCACCAAGCCATGTGCATATCCCCTTAAATTTTGATAAAATTTGGTTAATTTTTTTTTTTTTTTTTATGATTTTTTTGTTGAAAAAAAGATAGAGCTAGAGTTAGTAATAATGGAGTAAAAGCCCTCTTGGTTCGGTGCCGCAATAGTAGATTAGTAGTTTTGGGAATTAAAAGGGTTTTTAATCCATTATTTAAATTCATCTCTACAGAGAGTATGTAATTAGAGTGTGATTAATTAATTAGTATGTAAATGGAATGGTTTGAAAGCTTGCCAACTGTATAATTAGTTTGATTAATGTCCAAACTACCTAATGCAACAATTAATTAATTAATTTAATGTGATACAAATATGCAACAATGTCAGGTAATACTAATTCAGACAATGATAGTTGTTCAGAGTTTATTTCAACCTATCTTTACAGACATTACTTTTATGATAGATCTAAGGTCCTTATTTATCAATACATGTGGAGTCTACTAAAAAATAATGGACCTCACATTATTGGTAAATGTCCACCGTTATATCTATGTCAAGACAATGCCTATATAGGTAAGATCTAACTTACCTTTAGATGTAAATTCTGAGTTAGCAAGTAGAAGGGTGATTGAGTCATAGTCATATGTTTGATTTTTCCTACCAACATCTTTTTGAATAAGTTTATCTAAGTTGTTCGGTATAGTTTATTTGACTAACATGGTTTACATGTTACTTCGTTGATTCAAAGGTTATTCGGTGCTCTACGAAAAGGTAAAGCCCGGTAGAGCCCACGAGGAATTCACTTGATGGGAAAAAACATTTAAAAATGCACAAAATCTCCTAAAAACGTACTCACGGGTAAATTTTGTGAAAAAAATATCTTAATTGGTTCGTTCATGATAAAATATTACTTTTGATGCTAAAAGTATTGATATTTATTATAAATATGAGCACGATTGATCCGTCTCACAGATAAAAATTCGTGAGACCCTCTCACAAAATACCTACTCAAATATCTAGGTTGCTCGTTGTGATTTATCTGACTAATATGATTTACATGTTATTGCGTTGGTTCAAAAGTTATTCACTGCGTACCAAAAGATAGAGCCCACAAGGAATTCACTTAGCTTGATTGGAAAAAAAACATTTAAAATTCACAAAATCTCCTAAGACGTACTCATGGATAAAGTTTGTGAGAACATTCTCTTAATTAGATCACTCATGATAAAATACTATTTTATGTTAAAAATATTACTATTTATTATAAATATGAGTATAGTTAACCCGTCTAAGAATAAAAATTTAAGAGACCCTATCTACTCAAATGTGAATAAACCAAAATCGTTGTGCCTAATTATTCTGTGTTTGTGCCAATTAATAGATTTGTTTGACCGGATAAATTTTTTAAAAAAACAAATTAAAGAAAAAATTAACCTTGGGAAATTAATTATGGAGGGTAATCAAAAGCGTGTTCCAGCTGTTACAATTTAATTAAATTCAAGTAAGAAAAGAAATAAGGAGAGGCTTGAGTTCACATAGAAGGCTCCTTCCTAGAAAGTCAAATATTGCTGTGGACAGACAGCGTTGGCACACTTAATTTTATTTTGGAACTCTCACTAGTAAGTACAAATTTCACATTACTCAAAGTATTATATTACTCAAAATTTAGACAGCATACATGAGCAATATTTCGGTATCGCTAGACTGAAAATCGACTTTCATAAGTTAGAGGATTAAAATAAAGAACACAAAATTTTTTTGTGAAATGATTTTACGAGTCAATTTTATAAAAAAGATTTTTTGTTTGGATCGATTATAAAAAAAATATTAATTTTTATGTCAAAAATATTTTTTTATTTTAAATATGTACAAAATTTATCGTTCTTACATATATATAGATATAACAATTTACATTATGAATTTGACAATTTTCCCGAAATAAATATAATGAAAGGGAAACTCAATTGCCATTGGTCAAGTTTTATAATTAATACCCTATGCAAAAGTGTAGATTTGCTTCCTAAAAAAATGTACATTTGACTTTATTGGTGCTGTTTGCGCATCAATCGTAATAGATTGTTCTTAATGTAATATGATTTTTATTTTTATTTTTATTTTTTGGACGGTGTGTTTGGATGTCTAAAAAATCGAATTTGAAATTGGAATTGGATTTGGAATTGGATTTGGATTTTAAAATCCATGGAATTGAAATTCCATTTTGTGTTTGGAAAAAAGTTAAAATATATTTTGGAATTTGATAGTATAAATTTTGGATAAATGATATTTTATAAAAAATTATAAAAAAACTTAAAATTTCTAAGTGAAGTATATGAATTTATTATTAAAAATAATTTTATTGCTTTATAAGCTCAAATCCCGTGAAATCCGACCAATTTTGTCAAGATTTCAATTAACTAATTGAAATACTATGAAATCCCACCAAATACCAATCCCATTTTGAAATCCCAAGTTGCCAAACACTAAAACGGTATTTTCAATTCCAAATCCCACCAAATCCCATCCAATTCTCGTGATCCAAACACAATGTATTTGAAGTCAAAAGTCTTGACTATTATTTAATCCTTGTAAAAAAGTATCTTTTTTTTCTATAATTTTAAATTTCAAAATATCTTTTTTAATGATTCGTATAGGGGACCATAAGAAGCGATGGTCCCTAAGCTGTTGTTAATATATAGATAGACCTACGCCTATAATTGGGTTTCAATTTAAACCAAATCCAAATATTGTCACAAAAATTGGGAACAAAACCGTAAAAATTATAATCGAGCTCGTAAATCATCTCAAATTTTTAGGACCCCGAAATGTGTGTGGCTATCTTTCTATAATTAAACAAGGATAGACTTTTTGTGAGATGTTCTCACAAATCTATTTTCCTTAAACGAATCAATACGATTCATATATATATAGAGTGAAAAATAATATTTTAGTCATAAAAATAATACTTTTTCATGAGTCGATCTTTATGATCATTGACCATAGAAATTAACTGACAGATTAATCTTTACCAACTTTATCTTGTTGCTCCTGGCAACAAACTTGGATGAACCAACTCACGAAGTATTTGTCCGGATAGTCCAAAGTCTCAATAGTTAGCTCTCGGTCTTCCAGTCGAAAATCAACTGCAATGAATGAGTGCCAAAATAAAAATAGCAATCGTCTTATATTTTGTAATAAACCAAGTAAATAGTAAAATTAAGAGTCATTGTTAGGTTATAAACCCATGAGGTGTCCATCCCAAAAGGTTTGCCTATTGGGTGGGATTACCTCAAAGGTTTATAACCAACTCTTCATTAGTTTAGTATTTTCATGTAGGACAATCGTAACAGTTAATTCTTACTACACAAAAAAAATCCAAACAAAAATTTCATTGTTCAAAATCTTATAAAAAATTCAATACAAAATTTAATGATATAATAACAAAATCTCAAGATATAATTAATATAAATATCATATACGATATATATATATATATATAGTACTGTAAAGGAATGGGGGTTGCACATAAACAGGTTGAGGTGTTGTCACAAGGTGTTGACAATACCTACAATAACACCTTGAGTAATTGCAGCGAAATATAATTAAAACGTGAATAAAATAAACAAGCAACCAAATAAATAGACTCAGATAAATAAGCAAGAGTATAAAATACTTTTGCAGCGCCTCAGGACAAAACTTTCACTAGAAACGAATCAAAGAGTTTACGAAACCCTAAAACTAGTGAATTATTGTCAAAATCAATTTTCTCCAAACATGTGAGAAAATAAACGAATAAAAGTTTCTCCTAAAAATTCTATGAAAGATAGAATAGTAAAACGAGATAAGGAAAAAAATCTTGAAGCCAAAACACTTGAGCAGCACACTTCTCCAATCAATGATCTTCGAGTGTTCTTCAATGCTTCAAGTAGTCACGACCGATACAAGCTTCAGAAGATCTTCGGTTCTTTCTCAACGTACGTATTATGAAGCTAGTAGAAAATCTCACGGTCTCTCTATCTCTTATTTGTGCACGTCTATCTCAATATATAATCAAGAATCCTTCTCTTCTTGGTTTCTTTGTATGCATAGGATTCTCTAGATTTGATCATATCAAATCTACACAAATAAAGAAAGATATACATTAGATATGATATGATAAATATTCAAATAAGCTCAAATCAACATATTCAAGGAAATAAATAACTTATATGTAAAAATTACTTCATGTCCAAGAAAGACAAAATATATCAAATAAAAAATTTTCAAAAACTTGAGAATTTTAAGGAATAAAATATTTCTTTCAATCTCCCCCTTTTTGCCTTTCTGGACAAAACACATTTAATCCAAAAATAAATCAACTTAACTCCCCCTTAATCAAAACTCCCCCTGAATACTAAAACAAATTCTTCCCCTAAGTGAAAGAAGAGGTGTTGTCATGAGATGTTGGCAACATCCAGCTACACACTTCAGAACAATAAGTACATGTAAAACGGAGAGACAAATAACATAAGAGACAAATAATTCAGAGCAAACACCAAAAAAATTTTGATTAGGAGCAGAGCAAAATAAAACAAAAAAAACTTAGCAAAAGAAAGAAATAAATAAAAAAACTAAAACAACTAAATCAAATCTAGAATTGATTACTCTCAGATGAGCCATATGCTTCAGCTTCTTCTCCAGCTTCACTTTCTTCTCCCCATTTTTGTTCAGAAGGGCCAGCTCCGCTTAGTAGTGTCTCGTAGTGAGCCTTCAACCCTTCATAATAGGCAAGACCAGCCTTAGCCTGTGCAATCTTCTGCTCAGCATGCAATAATTGAGCTTGAACAAATGTAGGATCATTGTTCTGAGCAGCAGAGGGGGTACAAAAATTTCAGTGGCAGAGGGGGTGTTGGCAACACCTTCTACAACACCTGCAGCAACATCTGATTCAGACAAAGGAAGGTCTATCTTCCTGTTTCCTCGCAGCAATGCAGGTGAAATCTTCAATACTTCTCCAGGCTCCGTGAGCATCTCATCATCATCCTTCTCAATTTCTTAAGATAGCAGCATCGAATAGATCAGAGAATGATATGGCAGCTTCAGAGTTGGTTGTGCACAGTCAGCAAAGGCCATGACTGTATCAAACACTAGTCGTCCATAATTGAAGTTTGCTCCTGTTCCATTAGCGTATAGGACTGGAGCCTGATGCTTGTTAACCACAGTAGAATTCCCGGAAGGAGTCCAGGTCTTCACAACCATTTTGTGTAGAACAGAATACAGAGAAGTGAGCTTGGCAGCCTGAAAATTCTTAGGGTATGAGGGATAAACAGTGACTTGACCACCTGTTATGACAGAGGTCATCTCATCCATAGAAGGCAGAGCCGCATCATCAACAGACAGTGTTTGAAGAAAGCCATTAATCACAGCAGGAGTGAAAGAGAAAATCTGTACTCACACATACACTTTACCATATTTGACATATCTGGGATCCTTCATGGCTTTAGTGAGGTTTCAGTAAAATTCACGAACAAGTGCCCTGCAGTACGGATTAGCAGTGGTAACAGTGGACAACATGTTCCTTACCTCAAACAACTTCACCATGTTCTGAGCTTGATAGCTTTCCACATCAATATTGTGTTCTTCAAAGTTCAAAGAACTCTTTATCAGCATACTTATCCCAGTAGTAAGCAATTTTCTTGGAATAAAAATTTGAGGAATAGAAAGAATTTACTCGGTAGTCTTCTCCTAAGGTGTTGTCCAGGGTGTGGGAAACACCTTCCTCAGCATCTTCTTCTTCTTCCTCAGAGTCATCAGAAACTGACTCTTCATCCAATTTTTCTCAGCATCTGAGTCTTCACTTGAGTCAGTGCTGGAACTATCAGAGGGATGTGGGCGGTTATCAGCATACTCTTGAAGCATCTCCTCATCTGGTTCATCATCGGAATTTTGAGGAGGAGCAGCAACTGTAGGCTTCTTGCTTTAGGACTTCTTCATATTAGCCATGAACTGGGCTATTGAAATTTCCTCATCATCAGAGAACACAGAAGGAGCAGTTGTGGAAGTTTCCTCAACAGCAACAGATGCAGATGCATCTTCCTTGACAGTAGGAACAGAAGTTTGAGTCTCTGAGGCAGAAGACTCATCATCAGTGTTGGACTCAGCCTCAGATGCTTCGACAGTATCAAATGGAACTGGGATGGTTGGAACTGTGGGTTTCATAGCACTAGCTTTTCCTCTTTTTCAATGTATTAGCTTGTAATCTTCATCATTACTGGCATCACACGAAGAATACTCAGAATCCATCATAGAGGGCCTTGATGGTTGACCTTTCCCACGGAATCTTTTCGAAGCGGTGTAATCTGGATTGTAACCTGCTTGTCTCTTGGATCTACGGGTCAAGGGTTTCGAAGGAAACACCTTGTTCAGCATGCTCATATCTGGCAAATTCTCCACATCGATCTCATTGCCTGGCTCTCCTGGAGCGATGGAGTCCAAGGGTACTGGTTCCTCAGATATTTGAATCAAAGCTTGCTCGGACAGAGGGTGTGGTGACAGAGGTGTTGTCACACCTTCAGTAGCATCTTCCATGTGGCCCATCTCAGATCGAATATCATGTGAGTCAAAACTTTTTCCTGCCATTTGAATTTTTCTGAGAGTGAACAATCGAAGAAAACTTTGGGGCAATTTGGAAATCAGGAAGTGATTAGAATAAAGAGGTGCGCGAAAGTTAAACACGGAAATAATGTATTTCCAAAACAGATAAAATCCCAAATATATTCTAAAACACTCAACCTTTCCTATTCTTACTCGAACAGCCCCTAACGGTCAAAAGATCTCCAACGGTAACAATCCTATTTAAATTTGGCAATAAATCTTTTCGATTTTCACCGATAATCTAGGCCCAAATATTTCACCAAAATATTTCCAAAATTAATTTCTCATCATAATATAACACCACTGAAACAAAATCTAATCCCATTCAAATTCAAAAATTCAGTGGATAGGGCAAAATTCAAAATTTTCGTTCGATCAGAATTTTAAACCTTTCGGCCAAAGATATTCACAAAAAAATATGCATGTCCTAATTATGTCTAAAACAAAGTGTGACATAAAAATAAAATGCGATCACATGTAAAATTATATGTTGACAAATGAGGTGTTTTCAACGATGTTGGCATCATCTTCCAGCAAAACTTCAGGATTCAAAAAAAGTTTTGGTAACCAATTCATTATTACAGAAGTGGTAGCCTGCACACTAAAGAAAACGATCTTCAATGGACCCCTTTAGGTAACTTTTTCCATTTGCTTATGATTTTCAATCAAATTTGATGATTGACTCAACTTAAGTTTAATCTTTTTGTTCAATTGAGATTCTGAAATTGTAAAGTCACTTTTCATTTGGGACAAAATCATGGAATACACGAACATCCCTCCACTACTTCGTGACTTAGACAGAACTCTTCTCCAATTAATCCATATTAAACTGTAAAACATTTTGCAAAGAATCCTGAGTGAAAAAATAGTAGATGGTTACAAAATATCTAACACATCACAAAACAGAATGAATGCATGAATGCAATATGCTTAAGATCCTAAAAATGAACATGCATGAAAAGGTGTTGTCACAGGGTGTTGGAAACACTCCTGACAACATCTAGGTTCTGTCTATAATGCACACATACTGAGAGACTTCCTTAGACTGGAGAATCTCTCGAAATCCAATGCTTTTGTGAATATATCAGCTAATTGGTTATTTGTTCCAACAAACTCAATTAAGATCATGCTTTCCTCGACCAAATCTCGAATGAAGTGATGTATAATGTCAATTTGTTTGGTTCGAGAGTGTTATACTGAATTTTTGGATATATCAATGACACTTGAATTATCATAGTACACAATGGGAGTACCACTCTTAACACCATAGTCATTTAGCATTTGATTCTTCTAAAGGAGTTGTGAGCAACAACTACCAACAACAACATACTCAGACTCGACAGTAGAAAGTGAGACACAATTTTGTTTCTTACTATACGAAGACAGTAAGTTATTCCCCAAGTAGAAACATCCTTCCGAAGTGCTCTTTCTCTCATCTAAATCCCCAGCCCAATCAACTTCACTAAACCCTACAAAATTTGAATTGGTTTCTTTAGTGTACCACAAACCCAAATTCAAAGTTCCTGCCACATATTTCAGTATACGTTTCACAACCTTTAAATGAGTAATTTTTGGGTTAGACTGGTATCTAGAACACAAACAAACACTATACATGATATCAGGTCTAGTAGCACTTAAATACAATAGACTACCAATTATGCTTCTGTAGAGGGTGTTGTCAACACCTTCGGCAACATCATCCCTAGACAGTTTTTCATTAGACCCCATAGGTGTGCGCATGTGTTTAGTGTTGTCATTCAGAAAATTCTTCACAAGATTTTTAGCATACTTGCTTTGACACAAAAATATATCATTATGCATTTGTTTCACTTGCAAACCCAAGAAATAAGTTAACTCACCAACCATGCTCATTTTAAATGTAGAAGACATGCACTTCACAAAATCATCAACAAGTTTGTCATTTGAAGCACAAAAGATTATATCATCTACATAAATTTGGCAAATTAAGATATTACCTTGAGACTTTTGCACAAATAAAGTCTTATCAACTTCACCTCTTTTGAAGCCAATATTGAGCAAGTATTCGGTTAATCTTCCATACCATGCACGTGGTGCTTGCTTCAATCCATACAACACCTTTTTCAACTTATACATATAATCAAGATGATTTGGATCCTCAAACCATTTAGGTTGTTTCACATAAACTTCTTCATTTAGGATCTCATTCAAAAAAGCACTTTTTACATCCATTTGTAAAAGTTTCATCCCCATGTTACATGAAATAGCAAGCAGAATTCGGACTGACTCAATGCGGGCAACAAGAGCAAAGGTTTCATCAAAAGCCACCCTTCAACCTGTGTATACCCTTGAGCTACCAACCTAGCTTTATTTCTAATGATGTTTCCCGACTCATCAGTTTTATTTTTGAAAATCCACTTAGTTCCTATAACATTACCATGAGAAGGACACGGTATACCAAGTACCAAACATCATTCCCAACAAATTGTTCTAACTTTTCATGCATAGAATTGACCCAAAATTCATCTTTTAAAGCTTCTTCAATTTTTTTGGGTTCAATGTTTGATACGAAACAAGAAAATATTACCTGAGAATATGTAGAGCTCATGCACATTAAACCTACCATCTTTCGATAATCCACTGTCTCTTTCCTTCTAGTTTGCAAGTCTTCATGCACATCTCCAATTACTTGTGAGGTTGGGTGATTCTTCTGAATTTTGTTTGGAACATTCTTTCCAACTTCGTTTACCTCACTGTTCTCATCAGTATTCTCATCAGTGGGTTTCTCAACTTTTGTTTCTGGAATCTCTGCAGGAGGTGTTGTCGGAGATGTTGTAACACCTTGAACAACATCTAAATTTTCAAAATTATCAAGCAGATCATCAACTTCATCTTCAGCTGTTTTCTTCTTTAGATCTGCAAAATCATCAAATACAACATTAATTGACTCAAAAATAGTCATAGTTCTGAAGTTATACATCCTATAGGCTTGGGTATTTGATGAATATCCCAAGAATATACACTTATCACTTTTTGCATCAAATTTAGCAAGATGATCCCTATCATTCAAAACGTGACATACACATCCAAAAATATGAAAATACTTAAGGTTTGGCCTCTTTCCCATGAGAATTTCATAGGATGTCATAGTAGTATCATTTCTCAAATAAACTCTATTTGAAATATGACATGCAGTATTCAAAGCTTCAGCTCAAAAACGTTTTGAAATACTTTTCGAACTCAACATCACTCTTGCCATTTCTTGCAAAGTCTTATTTTTCATTTCAGCAATTCCATTTTGTTGTGGAGTTTTAGGAGCAAAAAATTCATGAGAAATACCTTTCTTATCACATAAACTGGCAAAATAAGAGTTTTCGAACTCCTTTCCATGATCAGTACGAATCCGGATTACCTTCAGATTGTGTAGGTTTGAAATCTTAGTGAGTAGTTTCTTGAAGACATAAAATGTGTCTGATTTTTCTCTCAAAAAAATTACCCAAGTATATCGTAAAAAATCATCCACACAAACAAACAAATATTTCTTACCACCAAAGCTTTCAACATCCATTGGACCCATCAAGTCCATATGTACAAGTTCGAGGCAGCGTGTTGTCATAGATGTTGGCAACACCTTGTGTGACATCCTAGTCTGCTTTCCTTTCTGACACGCTTCACATACAAATGGAATACCAGATTTTAATTTAGGCATACCTCTGACAGCATCTAACTTACTTATGTTCTTTAATGTCCTGAAATTTGCATGTCCCAATTTTTGATGCCATAGATCAAACTCATTCACTTTTGTGTGTCTACAAGCCATCTCTTCTCCGAGTTGATAGCAGTTGTCGGATGATCTAGTACCTGTCATGACACATAGATTTGAATCATAAAAAACTTTGCATAATTTTTTATCAAATTGCACATGCAAATTATCATCACAATTTGGCTTATGCTTATTAGATTTGTAGATAATCCTTCAACATGAAGCACATTGCGAATCTTAGGCAAACAGCAACATTCAGAGTTTCCTTTCCAATAATGTTTCCCTTTGAACCTCCTCCATATGTTACTTTTCCAATTTTCTGTTCAACATAGTCAGCGAGAAACTTCTTGGAACCTGTCATATGACGTGAGCTGCCACTATAAAAGTACCAAGCACCTGAAATATTAGTTCTCAAAGCAATATAAATCATATGACAGTGATTATCAGCTTTTGGTACCCAAACCTTTCTTATAGAAGATCTTTTTCTGTAGATGTTGTAGAAGGGTATTGGCAACACCTTAGGCAAAACCTTTGATGCAGATCTCTGTCTGTTGTCTTTCTGCATCTTAAAACAGTATGGTTTGATATGACCAGGTCTATGACAGTAGTGACAAATATACTTACGTTTCCTTCTAGACATTGAAGGCGCAGTAGGCTGTGGATTTGGTTTTGGAGGATCAATTGGTAAGTCCTTTTTGCTTGAGCTTTCAGTACTGCTACTTTACTTGACAAACACAGGGCCTTTCAAACTTTCACCAACCTCAAATTTGCTGTTTTCAAAACCTAAACCAGCCGTACCATCTCTTCCCATCATGAGTAGAGAATCAAGCTTGGAGGTTCTTGAATTAAACTTGGCCAATGTAGCTTTTGCTTTTCCGAGTTCTTCTTTCACTTGACTTAATTCCATGTCTTTCTTACTCAGCATAACTTCAAGCCTTGACACATCAGCCTTTAGATCAGAATTTTCTTTTGAAAAAATAGTATTCATCTTATTCCTTTCAATCCAATCAACATGTAACTCTTCAAATATCATCCGAGCTTCTTTCATGGATATTATCTCATCACCTGAATCATTATCACACACATTATCAATAATGGAAGAATTTAAACATACTGACCTTTGGGAGGTGTTACGACCAGGTGTGGCAACACCTGCGGCAACACCTAAATGATTGCCTTGAAACTTCTTTTTGTTTTTCAGTAGGGCAGATAAGGCAGTGTGGCTTTCTTCATCTTTCTGTTCTTCTTTATCAGACTCTTCATCACTTAAAGACGTATTCATTCCTTTTCTAAGCGTGCTAGCACACTCATTTGCATAATGTCCAAAGCCTTAACAAACATGACATTGTACCGTGTCTAACTTCTTTGATAATAACTTCTTCTTCCCTTCCAACATCAGTCGAGGCTTAGGAGTATTAGTAGGTTTTCTTGGTGACTGTTCTGGTCCAGTAATTCTCAAAGGCTTGATAGGAAACATTGGAGCTTTGAGTTTTTGATCAGTTTTTCTTGTCTCTTTCATCTTCTTCAGATAATAATTGAATTTCTTAGTCATGAGAGAGATCGAATCATCTTTTAAATCAGACTGATGAAATTCTTGGTGGAATTGAACATACTCCTCATATGAGGGCTTTGAAGCTTGAAGTGCTATTGATTTCCCTTTATCCTTCTCTTGTGCTGTAAGGTTCATCTCAAAAACTTGAAGGATGCTAATCAGTTCAGTCATCTTCATCTTTGAGGTATCTTTCACTTCCTCAAGCGCCCAAATCTTCCCATTGAATCTCTTTGGCAAGGATCGAAGAACCTTGTTCACCATGCTTTTACTAGCAATAGGTACTCCAAGAGCATCCACCTCTGTAGCTATCTCCCTAAGTCTCTTATCATAATCAGCAATAGTCTCATTTTCAAATTTTGTGTTTAGTAATCTCAGTCTTGTTCTTCTCACACTATCAGTTCCTTCACAGTGTTTTTGAAGAGCTTCTCATGCATCTTTAGCAATAGTGCAGTCAGATATGAGTCCAAACATTCTCCTATCTACAGACAAAAAAATTGCATTGAGTGCTTTAGCATTGTAGCTTGAACTTTGTGTTTCCTCGGCAGTCCAAGTTTCTTCTTTTTTGATAATATATTCTCCTTCTGGATCTAACGTCTTTGGAGGAGTTCAACCAGTCAGAATTCTTTGCCAAGCACGAACATCCATCGCTTTGATAGTATATCGCATCCTAGTCTTCCATAGTATGTAATTCGTGCCATCAAGAACCGGAGGTTTAAAAAACGAGTTCGCAACAGACGATGAGTCCATATTATTCCATGTAATAAAATAAACAAACCAAGATCAGTTCTTAGTGTATCAAGAATATGACTCTGATGCCACTTGTAAAGGAATGAGGGTTGCACATAAACAGGTTGAGTTGTTATCACAAGGTGTTGACAACACCTACAATAACACATTGAGTAATTTGCAGCGGAATATAATTAAAACGTGAATAAAATAAACAAGAAACCAAATAAATAGACTCAGATAAATAAGCAAGAGTATAAAATACTCTTGCAGTACCTCAGGGCAAAACTTTCACTAGAAACGAATCAAATAGTTTATGAAACCCTAAAAATAGTGGATTATTGTCAAAATCAATTTTCTCCAAACATGTGAGAAAATAAACGAATAAAAGTTTCTCCTAAAAATTCTATGAAAGATAGAATAGTAAAACGAGATAAGGAGAAAAATCTTGAAGCCAAAACACTTGAGCATCACACTTCTCCAATCAATGATCTTCGAGTGTTCTTCAATGCTTCAAGTAGTCACGACCGATACAAGATTCAGAAGATCTTCGGTTCTTTCTCAACGTACGTATTATGAAGCTAGTAGAAAATCTCACGGTCTCTCTATCTCTTCTTTGTGCACGCCTATCTATCTCAATATATAAGCAAGAATCATTCTCTTCTTGGTTTCACATAGGATTCTCTATATTTGATCATATCAAATTTGCACAAATAAAGAAAGATATACATTAGACATGATATGATAAATATTCTAATAAGCTCAAATCAACTTATTTTAGAAAATAAATAACTTATATATAAAAGTTACTTCATGTCTAAGAAAGACAAAATATATTAAATAAAATCTTTTTAAAAACTTGAGAATTTTAAGGATAAAATATTCCTTTCAATTACTTTTAAATTTTAATATTATTCTAAAATTAATTAATTTGATTATCTAGCGAGCTAGGTTAACCACTACACTTGGTCATCGAACAATTTGGCTAGTTAAATTCATTTCGATATATATATAATCGAAATCGAAATTTCTGGAATTAATTATATCGTTCGTTGCAATCGAAACTATCGATTTTGAATCTGACTTATGGACATACAAATTGAATTTGAATATAAATACATGTGATCCTGGAAATATGATTTTATCGTTCCTAGACAAGAACATTAATAAAAAGGTACGCGTTCGTCCTTGTTATTTTCGAAATTTATAGCGTTTTGTTTTACTCTCTATGCTGAATTTCAGTTGATTTGTTCCCTTGAATCCCATTGTATTTTGGAAAATTACCTTTAGAAATTTCATTGTTATATTTTTCTCCCCAAATTAATCATTCAAGAATCACTCCCAAAAGATAAGAGTTGAAATTCTTGCCATCACTACGGTCGGTTTATACTAGAGGTTATTTAATGTTTGTAAAAGATAAAGATTGCAAATTCTACGATTAAAAAAAAAATCTTTATTACAAAGCTCCGATCGATCAATTAAAAATCCACCTGAAAATTAAAATTTTAGTTGAATTATTTAATAGAGTACAATTATTATTTCCAATTTAATATGGGAGGTGACAAATAGATCGGACAAAGATATGGTATTATTTTGAATTGGAAACTGTGAACAAATTTTTTTGTCTGTTTGTTCTGAATTTGCCAGTCCAGTTGTTAGGTGAAGTTGAAGCCAGTTTTCAATTTTTGTTTGTGCCTTTGTGCCCATTATCTATTCTATTTCTCACTCTTTTTATTCGACTTGTACACAATTATTTTTCAGATATTCGGGATACGAATATGGAAATATTTCTTGGATATATCATGTTTACAAGATAGAAATAGATGTGTAGATTTTATATCATCTTTAATTTATAATAATCAAGATACTTGAATGATCCACCATTAATCTGTTTATTGATAGTAATGAAAAGATCACATCATTAATAAACAAAATAAATTGTTAACAAAGCATTAATTTCTTTTGAAAATAGTTTTTTCTTTTCCTACCGCTAGACAGCAATAACATACAGATAGTTACTTGACCCGCTAGAATGAGGGGCCAATCTTACACAAAAATTGATTAAAACCGTCAAGTTTAACTCATCCACAATATAAAATAGATGAATTGAATGTATAATTTTACGACTGATTAGTCCGTTTCAACGTCTCTAAAAATAATTTGATTAAAAGATTTGAATGTATAATTTTACCACTGATTAATCCGTTTCAACGTCTCTAAAAAATAATTTGATTCAAGGAAGAGATTATTAAAAAATGTAATATATTGTTTTCGGGTCTAGGACATGCCAACTCATTTGACAATGTGTAATCATGGTGAAATGGGTAGCTTGCTTTGACTCGATTTCAAGTGCTAATAGCTACGTCAATAGTTATTATGATTATAAATAAATTAAATAAAAGTCAAAATAAGTCATAAAAAACGAGTAAAGTGGCGTAGACCTTTGACTTAAGAAAAGATGCCTGAATGAGTCATGCCAGCTTGCTCAGCCGCCGTGTGATGTTGCGTCTATTTCTATTCGATATTCACACGCACGCACGCCTCAAAATATAAAGATATTTATGTATATATATATATATATATATTTCTATTAATCTATTTTATAACAAATGTGTAGTATTTTTATGAGCGTTAGTGCGTTTTAGTAATTTCTAAAAACAAAACAAAAAACCACTAAAAACACACTAATAAGTTTTAGTGATCACTCATAAAAAATCTATACAATAAAGTACGTAAGATAACATAACTATGTGTGTATACATATTTGTGTGTAGCCTAAAAATCAATGGAACATTAAATTGTTCGCAAATTGACTTCTCAATATTTATCTGGTCGGACTTTATAATAGTCACGCTCATACATTGATTATTAACCAACTTGTGCATCCAATATTTTTTCTATGGTCCAAGTTATCAAATTTCAGTTTTAAATCAATATCTTTCAAATATTAATAATTTAGTCTTTTTCTATTGGAGATGTCGATATGTCACTACACACATGGATATTATTTCGACATTACATTGAAAATATGACTACAATTTAAAAAAATATACCAAATTTGATAAATTAAAACTGAAATTCGACATTACATGCAGAATATTAAAATCGCAAAACAATAAAGAAATGAACATAATTATAATATATATATAGGTATATATCTATTGAAAATGACTACACCTAAAATATGGACGACATGTATATAATATGCGTTGGACTTATCATGAGAGAACGAAGATGAACATTGAAGTGCATGGAAATTGTGAGCTAAAAAGGTGATGGGATCGAAGACGTCGACGTTGAATCACGACTACTATAATTCTTGAATATATAATTTAACCGTCTACATTTGGAATATGCATGTGAAAATAATTAAAGTCGTAAATATTTTATTATTGATTTATATTTAACTATTTTAAACTATATTGTTAATTTTTATTTAGTGTTGTTGGTTTTAGACGAAATATCATGTCCAATACCTAATTATATCAAGAGTCAATTATGAATAAATCCCCAAACTCAAACCTTTCTTTCTCCCAACTCCCTCCCTTAAAGATTCTTTCTTTGCACTCTCTAAGGACCACAAAACTTGATTATTTTAATATTTAATTTTTGTACTCAATATGGGTTGTTTTGTGCTTAGATCTGAAGGTTTTATACTTATATCTAAAGATCTATGTGCTTATATCTCATGTTTTAATGCTTATTTTGGAACAAAGAATTATGTGCAAAAAATGGTATCAGAGTTTTAGGTTAAATATTCAGACTTAATATTATTCGTTAACTCATACTTTTTTTTGCTGAGGAGAAGATTTTTTACAAAAGATGACTTCAAACGAAGGTTTGAATCAAGAGGATTTTATTTATATGAAATCCTATAAACAAGTTAATCTGTTCACAATAGATTACTTACGACAGAAAGATGATTTCTAACTCTCAATTTTAGAAATTACCCCAGATTGCACTAAACTCTCCGGAGATCTTAGAGAAATTCAAAAGACGGTACAATATTACAGCAATCAGCTGTATGAAATACCTCGGCAGATTGAAGGAATCCTTAAGAAACAAGAAGAAATTATTGTAACCCTAAAGGATCTTCAAACTAAAATCACAAATCTAGAACAAACTTCAGGTTCTAGAAAAGGAAATACAGGAGGAAGGTTACCACTCTCGTTTGGTACCGAACCGTTGTTACATCAGAAAGGTAAAACCAAAATGGTTCAAAAACCTTTAACTGATGATGAAAGGATGATTAATCTTATAAAAGCAGTGTCAGAGAAAAACACTATCTGATGACTACTTTAGAGAGATTAAATCTCGAGGATCTACAAGATCTCGCGGATTCTTTTGCAAATCTCAAAGTAGTAGATCTAAAAATGAACTCCCCTGAGGGTGAACAACTCATAGGTAATCCCCCAAGATATGCGGTTAAAACAGAAGAACCACATATTGAGTTTCAGGTTGGAGAAAATTCACATCCAGCAGGAACCAGATCAAGAAGGAGTAAAATCCCATTCCATCAAACTCCTTACGGAAAAACTGTTTTAGATCCAATACATCCTTACGGGGTTATGTTAAACCTTGATGTTTTGGACTTCAAAAATAGAGAAGATCTTATAGATGATTGGAAGTCAGCTATGAGAATTGCAGCAGGGACATTAGATCTCAATAAAGAAGGATTCATTAAACTTCTAGAAATGAGTCTAATGGGGATCTGTCAAGATTGCTTGGGAGATGACTATGCTAGATACGAAGAAATCAATCTTAGCAGGAGAATCACTCAGCGAAATTGGAGAAAGAATGACCACCCTATTTAAAGCACAATTCATAGGGGTAAACTATTTCAACAATCAAGATACAGAGAAAAAGAGAAGATATACTCAAGCTCTGTATAGCCTCGAGTTACATGATATCTGTTTAGTTGATGAATACATTATGTTATTCACTAAATACAGATGGAATTCAGGAGTCGAGGAAAATGTAGCTATTCAGCTATTTTTCGCAAAAATGCCAAGTCCCTGGAGAGAAATGCTGATTAAAGAATACGTTCCAGGTCATATTGACACTTTGGCAAGACGCGCGTCCTTTTTGAAAGGAAAATTGGCAGAATGGTGCCATATGGCAGCATTACAGAAGAACTACAAGAAAATAAGGGGTATAAATAAACGTACACCTTTATGTTGTAAAGATAATGATCTTCCAACGATCATTGGAAACAGATCACAGGGATTTAAAAGGAAGAAATTCAGAAGTAATCCCTACAATAAAAGAATGAGAAGTTCTTGGAAACCAAGAACATTTTGGTCCAAACAAAAGGCCAGATCTTATAGGTCAGGAAGAAGAAGTGGACCTACAAGAACATCCCCAGTAACAAGCTCATCACAAAGCAGGGGAAGAACACCATCAAGAAGAACTTTCAGAAGAACTCATACAAGAGCAAGTGAAAGTTTCAAGGATTGCAACTGCTGGACATGTGGAGCAAGAGGACATATATCTACAAATTGTCCAGAAAACGAGAAAAAAAGAGTTAAACTCTTTGAAGCAACACCAGATATGGATGATGCGGTCTTCTTTCAAGATCTAGTCCAAGTATATCAATTTGAGGATATCCCCTCAGATGAAAGCATATACGAAGAAGAGATATTGTTTAGTCAAGAAGATTCTGAGGATGGATCAGAATCAGAATCAAAATAAAGAAGAAGTGTTTCGGCATGAAACACATGAAAGTTTGGCTGGATTCTTTAGCCAAACCACGATATCTCATAATATGGTCCAAAGGATTATGAGAGAAAATCCAACGTTACAAAAGTACCAGGGATTTTCGGCAGGAAAAGTAGAAAGAGTCTTAGGCAACCTAGGGCTTAGACAAAGAAGACATAATTTGATTTACAAAGTATCCAAAAGGGAAATGGCAATCCCCATGGAGTTAACAAGTAATCAAATAGAGATGCAGTTAATTCCTTTTGAAGAAATAAGAGAGAAATTGCAAAAGTTGAAAGGTGAGGTAGCAAGGACGATGTCTTGAATTCATATTGGAGCAATCCAAATAATGATCAAGGAAACTTTTAAAGAAGGAATAGATTCACCCATAGATATCGTAGTATGCGATAAAAGAATGGGAAATATTCAAGATGCTGTCCTGGGTACTATCTCAGGAAATCTTTGTGCAGGAAAAATTGTAGGAGTTATCTATCCAAGAATAGCCTACAATTTAGCTGACAGGGACTTTAGTCGAGCCTTGACGTTGCATCAAAACTTCAAGGAAAAGAGACTAATGAAGGAAGGTAATAGACCATATTCTATTACATATCAAATTTCATATGCTCTTTCTAATACTCATCATTCTGAATTATTTATTAGAAATGAGTTCATTGAAATTTCAGAGATCTTTGGGAAAGTTGCTCATGCAATATACCCAGAAAGAATCGAGTTTCCTTTAATTCAGGAAACAGACATTCAAATCCAAGACATACCGGTTCTATACAGAGACCTTAAAATAGAACCTCGAAGGTTATCTTTTCAAGGAAACCGAATGACAAGTAGGAGATGGGACAAATCTCCTATTCAAGAAATTCCACCAGAAGAAAAAGAGTTTTCTATAATAGGAAAACTTAGATCTCCAGAAAGATGGAAAGAAGTGAAAATAGTATTCGATATTACAAGTCATCGGAACCAGTTCCCTTGTAACTCGATTTACTATTTGGAACAACATGAAAAAGGAACTTACCAAGGATTGATTAATATTGGAGAATTGGAAGTTCAAATATGTGGAATTCCAGGAAAAGAAGTGGATCAACTCATTCTTGTCCTAGAGTTTCTGGAGGACCATAAACTATGGAAACGCCTTGAAAAAGGAATAGAGTTCATGACAAAAGAAAAGACTTGGAGGATTCAATAAGAATTCTACGAAATGGAAAACCAAGAGAATTGGATAAGGGACAATCCCTTAATCAGATTCGAGAACTCTGTTTACAAACAGAGGAAGAAGCAGCTGTTGAAATTAGTAAGTCATGAACATGATTTACTAGATCGCATTGAAAAGGTAGAAAGGAGTAACCATACTCTACCTTCTGAAGCCTTAGGAAGACTAAAGGTGAATAGTCTTAATCGGATTACTGAGTTACAACACAGTCTGTTAAAAATGGCAGGGCCATTTAGTAATCCCTTTAAAAAATGACAACAAGTCCTTTCTCCATATACATTCCGATAGGGATGTTGTATGAACAATATAAGGCTGAATACTTTGCAGCTTATATTGATTCGGGAGCAGAAATTTGTACAGCAAAAAGAGGAGTCTTCCCTGAAAAATGTGAAGAATATTTGCCAAAAATTGCTGGACGAGATTTCTCTAGAAGAATTTTAATTCTTTGCAAAGGAATAAAACAAGCAGAGATCCTTATAGGAGGATCAGGTCAGACACCTTGGTACAAGGTAAAGACACCACCAATCTATTTCCATGATACATGAGCTGATATCCTGTTAGGAAATAACTTATTACAAATGTTTAAGAAGTACACACAAGACAATGAGTCAAGAAGACTTATGTTCACTACAATTTGTGATCATAAAATTATCGTTCAAAGACTCAAAGTTGCTTTTTATCGACAATTGCCGATAATATTTCGTAGCCAGCGTGGTGATAAGGGACAACTTTTTCACCCAAAAATGAAAGATCCAAGAAGGTTTGGAGAAACCATGTTGAAAATAACAACAGAACAAGAACTCCAAACAGAGGATATGGAGCTTCTCAAGGTAACTCTAAATCATAGAGATATAGAGTTAGAAAATAAGGTATCCCTTGAAGATGTCAAAAAGAGGCTCAAAGAAAGTTATAATGAGCATCCTTTGGCATGGTGGGATAGAAATCAACTCAAAGCCAGTCTTACTCTAAAGGAAGGCAAAGAGTATGAATTCGTCAGATATAAGCCTATCCCGATGAACATAACAGATCAAAGGGATATGAGAATGATTATCAAGGAACATTTGGACCTTGGTCTAATCAAAGAAGAAGTTTCACCATATAGTAGCCCAGGTTTTCTGGTCAGAAATCATGGTGAAATAAAAAGAGGGAAACCCAGGTTAGTTATTAACTACCAAGGTATTAATAAAATCCTGAAGTTTGACGGGTATTTCATACCTAGTAGAGAACATCTAATTAGCTGTGTACGAAATGCTAGAGTGTTCTTAAAATTTGATTGTAAGTCTGGATTCTACCAGATAAGAATGGAAGAAGGCAGTAAGAAATTCACAGCCTTCTCTACTCCACAAGGACACTATATTTGGGAAGTTATGCCTATGGGATTGGCTAATGCACCCCAGATATTTCAAAGAAAGATGGATAACCTTTTTAAAGATTATTTCAACTTTATGTTTGTTTATATTGATGATATTCTTATAGCATCAAAAAATATAGACGAACACGTTAAACACTTATAGATTTTCTCTAAAATTTGTAAACAAGAAGGACTTGTGTTATCTGAAAAGAAAGCAGTCATAGCAACAAGGAAAATTGAATTCCTCGGTATTGAGATTGATGAAACTGGAATAATTATACAACCCCATATTGTGGAAAAGGTAAAGAATTTTCCAGATAAACTCAAAGATGTAAAACAACTCCAGAGTTTTCTTGGAGTAGTTAATTTTGCAGGGATGTTCATTAACAATCTAGCAATGTACAGAAAGGTGTTCATTCCTTTGTTAAAAAACAATGCTAGGTTTATATGGACCGATGACCATACTAAAGGGGTAAACCAATTAAAAGAGATATGTAAGAATCTCCCAAAAATGGCTATACCCGTAGATGAAGATGATCTGGTATTATTTACGGATGCCAGTGACGATTGGTGGGCGGCAGTCCTTACCAAAATCACTCCAGAGGGGGAAATACCATGCAGATACTGTAGCGGTCTTTTTTCAGAATCTGAGGCCATTAGATGACATATCAACGAGAAGGAATTTTATACGGTTAAAAGGGCTTTTGAAAAATGGCCATTATTTTTACTTGCTAAAAAATTCACTCTGAAGGTTGATAACACCCAGGTAAAAGCTTTCCTAAAGAATAAGATTGAATCTAAACCTGAGAAAGCTAGGTTATTAAGATGGCAAGCATTATGTCAAAATTATATTTTTGATATTGTTATTATTAAATCTCATGAAAATATTCTTGCAGATTTTTTAACAAGAGATGGAAGGCAGTGACGTGGATTCCATCCTGAAAATGCAGAGGCATCTCAGGAAACACCTTGGGTTGCTTCAAAACGAGTTCAACCAGTTAGCCATTAATGCTAAAATGGCCGGCAGGTTACAATAAGATGATCGGATCAAAGTATCTAATCGAATTACAGGATGTATGCAAGCTCAAACACAACTATGGGCTGCTATTCAAGGGCCAATTGTGAAGGCTATAGAGAAACCATTGGTTTCTCATAAACAGGATATACTAAAACCATTGGTTTTACAAGAACAAGAAATACAACCACCGGTTGTGAAACAAGATGTTGAGGAATCTAAAACTCAAGAAACAAGAGCTAATCTATCATCAGCCTTTGATGATCTAGATGAAGCAACAATTGATGAGGATAACTCATCAAGTCAACCCTCCGCCTCTGGGGTAAAAGAGGAAGAGATCAATCTTAGGCCCAACACTGATAAGGGAAAATCTAAGATTGATACTAATCCATCTATTATTTCTCCATTCCAGGTTTATCAACAGAAGTGGGAGAAATTGAATACAAGGAATGAAATCAACCCGAACACTTGTAGGGTTGATGTTGCAGGAATATATCCAAGGGTTTGGCTAAAAAACAATGTCAATCCTAAAGATGTAAAACTCTGGTATGAATTTGGGGCTTTGGCCTCAGTTTATACAACGTCACCAAGCTTTCTGGAGATATCACAGTTACCAAAATGGATTCAGGAAGCAGTCCAAGAAACATGGGCAAATAATGATCATTTGTCCAGAGGAGATGTGCTTGAGTTATATTTTTTCAGTGAAGCTCCAGAACCAACAGTGAAAGGATCACACGAACCCTTTCATTTTATCAAGCTGAGGAGACCTGATATAAACAGTCATAAATTTATCAAGGATCCTAAAACTGAAGAAATACCCTTGGTGTCCACTTTCGGGGAAAATGAGATCTCAACCAGAAGGGCATGGGGTATTTGGGTCTGTCTTACTGAGATGGACAAAGTCAATTTTTCATTCAAATTTTATCAAAATTCTGTGAACGGATCGTTCCTGTTGAACACAATGACAGAAAAAACTACAGCATTTGCGGAAGAACTCTTCGAAAAGAAGAGAAATATTTTGTGGAACAACAAGCTGACGGGGAGTAAAGAAACTCGCCGAAAATTTTGTAACATGGCTCATATTGGACGATGATCAGAGAATATCTGCCCAGAATGCCCAAATCAGAAGGAGCCAGAATTTGGAAAAACTTTTAGACCCCGAATGGATCGAAAGGATTTTTCCTAGACAATCAAAGGTGGACAAGGACCACCAAAGATGCGTTTTCACAGGGGTCTACTTCAAAAGCAAAAGATGTCCCGACAACAATAAAACAGACATGTGAGGAGAATAAAGCCAAAAGAAAGTGGCAGGCATGTGATTCCTCCACTAGTAAAAGATGCCATCAATAATGGCATAAAAAATTCAAGACAGCTGCCTCCTCCTCTAGTAAAAGATGCCATCAATAATGGCATAAAGAAATACGAGACAGCTGTAAGATTCCCTGAAGTTTCTCGGTGAAACGAGTGAACTACAGCTATAAATACAGGCATTTGAGGAAGCTGAAGACATCGATCATTCCCTTCAGTTTTCTTACGAATAAAATTGTTGTAATATTTCTCTTTCTATTGTAATAAGTTTTCGTTTATGTATTTCAAGAACGAGGCTACTATGAGTAGCTAAACAAGTTGTTTTCTCCTCTTCAAAGGAGTTGATTTATGTAATAATATTATGTCTGAATAATTTTTCTAAAGTCTCTTGTTCTTTCATGTTCATATTTTATAATTAAATTTATATACCATACGCCTTAAGGTAGAAAACGAATTAAGGCTGTGCTGGGTGTCGTTGAAGGAGCTTGTGCAGAAACCATCTGTTGCGACTGCGTGGTTGGAGTGTGAGGAGCACTTCGTAAAACTCGGCAGGTATGACCCGACGACATTATGGTCAAAGAGGTATTTAAATTTGATTTACTTTACGGAAGCATGTTGGACCCTAATCTAAAGTATATAGACTGAAAACCTTGCGCAACCAATAGTTCTTCACGACATGAACTGGTTCGATAGGTAAAACAATGCCAAAGTACAAAAGATTAGTTAAATACTTGTTTAATCAAAATTGGGGATCACTAGGGAGTGCAAACTAAAAAAATTTAAATGTAGGAAGTTAGGAGAAATTTATGTTTAGGTTTAGGGATTTTAAAATAATTACCCCTTATATCAAACCCTCTCCGTCCTTAAAAAAAAATTGGTCTTTTAATATCATGTCCAATACCTACACCATTTTCGGTGAAATAATATTTACTATTAATTCTAATATATTGGATTTTGTTTTGAAAATATTTTAGAAATAAAATAATTTTGAGGAATTTTTAGATATGAAATATTCTTTATTATTTTTATTATTATTGTAATTGATTCTTTACTTCTTCTTTTTGTTTTTTTAATAAAAAAATAAGGATTTTCTGAGTAGGTTCTAACAATCGTCGAAGGACAAAGTGGACTTGGATGCTTTATCATTCAAATCATGGAACGCAATAATTCCTCAAGTCTCGTCTTACACCATCACTTTCTATCATCAGCTAGAGCAATATTTGGTTTTATTTTTTTCTTCTCAAGTATTATGATATTATTATAAATATCACTGTCATATTTTTATTTTATTTTTTAAAATTATCCTTTCATCAATTTTTTTTCTATGTAAACAAAACTGTCAATTCACACTAATATATCTTTATTATTCCCTAGCGATATCATATATTGTTACTAATTTTATATTATGTCTTGATATTAATTACTTCTACATAAATATTTAAATTCTCACTTCTAATTTTAACAAACACAAATTAATACCATTGTTACAAACAAATCCCTCAAAACTAAATAAGATAGCTTTAATTTCTATCTCACAAACTCAGGGCGATCAAGGAGGATTCAAATGTCTATAATTGTTTATGTAAGGGAATGATAATCTCGGTGGATGTAGTATAGATATAGGGCTAATTGGAAATCAGTCCCTGAGATCAAGTATAAATTAAGAATCAGTCCTTGTGTCAGGAATTTTTGTTTGAACCCCCTGATCTCACTTTTTTTTCATGGATAAAAATCGGTACAAAAATTTAAATATATGATACTAATATATAATATTTGAGTACTCATAGTTTCAGATCTAGTATAAAAATCAAGATTTTGAGTATAACATTTGAATTACTTATTACTACCAAAACTTATTGTACATACATGTTTATGTACAAAATATTTATATTAAAATATTTGTTCATCATTTTCTTGACATATATTAGTATTTTGAAAATCACAAAAATAACAATTTTTTTTTGTATTAATTTAAGAAATTTGAGTACAAAAATATTTAATTTACGTATTGAATTATATATTGTTGGCATTAATTATCTCAAATTGAGTACAAAATCATGATTTATATTTTTAGTTTTAGAGAGATGAAATATAACACAAAAGGTTTTATACCAAGAAAATAAGTTTTTGTATCAGATTTGAAATAATTACTACTCAAATTTCATATGTTTGTACCATATTTTTAATTTTTTATACTTATTTTTTACTTTGAAAATTATTTGTGGGCCCAGGGAGTAGAAACAAACTTTTAATGGATCAGAAAAAGAAAAAACCTGACAGGAACTGAATTATAATAAAACATGTGATGGGGGGATTTTTTAACAATTAACCGGATAAATCCATGAGTATATAATTTAATTTTTATTAAAAATAAAAATTTTAAAATTACAGAGGAAATGCAACTTCTGAAGTTTTTATAAACCAATGGAAATAAGAAAAAAACGAAAAGATTAACTACTTGAAAAAAATGAACTTGTTTGAATTATGTGATATGATGATAGAGTGAGAACTCTATATTTTGATGCAATAAATTTGTCTGTTTTCGAATTTACATTGTTAAATTAAAGTGTTAGAGTGTTAGAGTCCGTTTGATTGGAGAAGTCGACCGACTAAAATATTTGTTTAAAAAAAGTGTTTTTCCATGAAAAAAAAGATATTGTTTGGTGATAAAAAAATCTGTTTTAAAAAGCACTTGAGGTTATAATTTCTGATTTCTTGGCTTCTCCCTTTACTTCTGTTAAAAATAAACAAACGCAATTTTCAACAATTTTCCAAATGCAAAAACTACTTCTCATTTTTTTAAATAAAAAATTTGAAATTCTGAATTTATTTAAGTTTTTTTTAAAATAAATTACAACTTCTATCTTTTTGTTTTGTGTTTTTTGTGCGACAACACAAGTGATGTATGTTAGTGACACAACATTCCCATGGAAAAAAGAATAAAAATTCAAAAAAATGAAAATAGGAGACAATGAAATTTGATAACATGTAATATACAAAGAGAAACATGCAAGATTGAAATTATAATTATAATTTTTACTATGTCGCAATGCTTCGCTTAGATACATGTGTATACAATATAAAGAAATCGAGCTAAGAATTTACCTTTTTAATTCATAGTAACGGATCGTGACATACAAGATGTGTGCATGCTTGTATTATTATTATTATTATTATTATTATTATGTAGGATTTATGATTTATTTGGGTATATATAGTATTTAATTATCATTCAATAACAATTATGGAACTACATTAGATATATAATTCATTGAGATAATATTTTTGATCTTTTGAAAATTTATTATAATTGATACTTATGAGTAAATTATAAATTTAACGGATATATGGATATGGATATTGATATAGATATAGATATTCCAAATCTTAGAACTTGAAGCTTTGTTCGGTTTGTTTCTCAAGATTTCATCCACCGAAACAATAAAAGATAAAAGATAAAATATAAAACAAACAAACAAACCTTTTCGTATTTTCATTCTGACAAAGATCATTTCGTCCATTTGACATGTATTCAAGCCCAACAGTTATTAAACACGTGATTCCTATCACCATCAGTTTGAATTGTAGGGTAATATTTTTAATTATATAATAATAATAATTTCGAATGAAGTATCATTTTTTATTATTTCTATTTAATTAAATTACAGAATTTTTTTAAGAGTATTTCTTTGTTTTAATGCTTTAAAAATTTGATCACATTTGAATTGAGTTTATGTACTATAAACGAAAATTGAGAGAGGAAACAAGAAGGAACAAATAGGACGTGTTGTAAATGAAAGTAAATGTCTCCGGCCAAACCAAAATGTTACTATACAACTAATGGGTAAGATTATGATTTTCTCAATTCACGCCACTTGCTAAAATCTATTTCACTTGTTTTTTATTTTCGCACTCCTTTTGTCAAGATACAAGAGAAAAGCATGCATTATATGTTCCCATAATTGTACAAGACAAGATCATTCATATATATATATATATATATACTTGGTAATTAACTTCAAAATTAGTAAAACAATTCCAATAATTTAAGAGAAAATATCTAGAGTAACATTCCTGTGAGA
Source organism: Henckelia pumila (assembly GCF_033568475.1). Taxonomy (NCBI): domain Eukaryota; kingdom Viridiplantae; phylum Streptophyta; class Magnoliopsida; order Lamiales; family Gesneriaceae; genus Henckelia; species Henckelia pumila. Next base: position 225,299,410 of record NC_133123.1, on the reverse strand, counting down.
CGGTCTCATCTGTGAGACGGTCTCATCTGTGAGACGGGTCAATCATACCCATATTTATAATGATAAGTAATAGTTTTGGCATAAAATGTAATACTTTTTAATGGATAACCCATATAAGAGATCCGTCTAAAAAAAAATTACCTTTGAGACCGTTTCATAGGAGTTTTTGCCAAATATCTAATGCATAGCCAATAAGACATCCTTGCAACTATTGTTCATTTTGCTATAGGCAATTAGAATGCGATATTATTAGAGATTTTTAGTGATTTTTAATGAAACAAAAAAAAATGTATAGACGCAGGACGCTGGATCATTTCATGAATATTCATAAAATGTGTGAAAGAAAGCAAATGAAGAATGATTTGGAAGCACTGATTATTCTCAACTTTTTAGATCTTATGCTTTGTACTTTACAGGCCTCCCCGCTTGTAGGAACAATCGTCCTAAAATTTCACACATAATTTTTTTTATAACGTACAGTAATCCAAATGTCACGATTCTACACTTCCAGCTAGCAAAGAAGATAAGTTTGTCTCAAAATAAACACACAATTAATCAACGATTGAATGATCCTGTCCATTTCACTCGTCTACTTTTTTTTGGCATTCTTGTATTATAATCCATTGTCAAGTGATGCTATCATAATTTTTCGTATTTCGGTAGAACAAGGACATAAGATTACAATCCCCATCGTAAGAACAAAATCCACACATATCAATAACACACTTGTAAAAATTCGAAAGGACAAGCTAATAATTATATTATTGTAATAACATAGAATATGGTTACATTTTCTGTTTCTTTCTATTTTATCCAAATTGCTGAGACAGAAAATCACCAACTGAACAAACCAAGCTAAAAACATACCAAAAGGATATCATTTCAAGATGCCGTTTGTCAAATCTACATGGTTCGACAAGAAGCACTCAAACAAAACCAAGCTAACCATTTTTTTTATAAAAAAGAAATGCGTATGAAATTCAACACAAAGCAATGATGAAATTAGTATGTAATAACCAGACAGATGTACAACATAATTTACAGGAATTTAATTCAGAACTTTGATACATAAAAAATTTCTGTAAAGCATGTTTAGAATCAAGAAAGGAAACATTAAACTACCAGATCTGACAAAGCTCGAGTGAACCAAAAATTTGAACATGTATACAACGAAACGATATATTATATATTGCTCATCGATCGGTAAAAAAAAAAAAAGAGTCTCGATAAAGCAGTGGAATGAATGCGAATGTTTTCATTTAAATACTGGATCAAACATCGCCTCATTTTCTGTACAAGACACAAATTTATTTAAAAGCACTGACAAACCTGATGAAACCTCGCTAACTTTTTCAGACATCAGCGGATGTTAAGGAAGATGACTCGGATTTGAATCATCCCATGTTACACAAAAGTACAGCAGAAGCCAGTCCAAGATTCACTGCAAAAACCAGCATTAAAATGTCGATATTCAAGTTTTTTATTTCAAAAAAAAAGATATACCCTTCAATTTATTCGTGGCAGAAGACTCAAAACAAACAGTCGAGATACACAAAAACCCTAGAATAAAATCCCATATTATGTGTTCATAGTGCGTGTGTATATAGGCTAGATCTATGATATAATGAACAAAAAACATGGTACCGTACATTATATATGTTGGAAGAATCACAAAAAATGCGTCGAAAATTTAGTCATTCGTCGCCGCTGCAGCATCATCAAGATTCTCACGTCTGATATATATGAGATTCCATTATAATCAAGCCTCAGAAAAAAAAAGCTATGTGAATCTTGATGATGCTGCACCAGCGAAAACTGACTTTGAGATCTCCATCATCAATCCATTAATTAAGATACAAAAAAAAAAAAAAAAGAGTAAAGGGTTTGTTTCAGAAAACCCTAATTTGACATCACTAGTCGATGGAAAGGAAGAAAAAGGGGGAGCAAAAAAGCTAAGCAAAGGACGATAATAAAGCTTCAAAGGGTGTCCATATGTTTCCTCAATGAGTGAGATTCACTTTGAGAAAAAGCTTCGTATTTATAGAGTTTATTGGTGAAGAAAAAGAAGAAGGGCTTGTGATGAAGAAGAAAAAAGGGATAATAAACAAGAAAAGCGAGATTTAAGGACTGTTTAGTGCCGAAAGATCTGTCATTCGCAGAGAAAAAAGAGTTGGATTTGATCTTTTGTTTCAAATATTATTTAATTTTATGTTTTGGTTTTATTTTATTTTATTTGAAGAAGATCGTAATCTATACCATATATACTTAGTACCATCATCAAAATTTCTTTTCCTCTTTAATCAACTTCTTTTTTATAGGTTAGATTAGATAGATTAGATTTCAAATGACTGAATTATCCGCATTTTTTGGATAATATAATATTTTTATTTCATTAATTTACATAAGTTAGTTGACTAGTTTTAATAACCGATCATGTGAGAGGCAGGGATCTAGCACAATCATTCTATTTTCTTTATATATATATATCCAAATCATAGATTTAATGGTTCATGTCTCAAAATCATAGATATAATAAATGTTATAAAGCTAGCTAGTGTGACAAATCATTGAGTCATTAGATCCACAGTTAGGATAATATTCTCAAGGTAGGTTTAACTTTGTATTCACCGACGATGACTTGTAGCAAATCCGATGTCAAAATCTCAAATGTGAAATGAGATTTTAAATCTCAGAATCAATTGTAACAAATCCTCAATGTCTCAGGAATGTTGAACGCAATATGGCAATAAATTTTAGCAAAACATTGAATACTTTCCCGAGTGAGGCCAGCTTCTGCAACTGTGACAATATATATTTATGGATTTCTTAGAATGGAAACACACACAAAATAATAATTAAAAAAAATTACCCTTGAATGGAGAAAATTAGGATGGGAGGATTTGTTGCGTCCTGCAGAAGATTTTATACAAAGTGGGGTGGATTTGATATTTGACGGACATAGGTGGCAACTCCATATGGTCATAGGGTTTCAATTTCTTTGCTTGCTTTTACCCATTTTTTCCTATTTTGGGATCCTTTGTAGGCTTTCCACTCTGATGCAAATCCTAGTATGTGGTTGAAAGCATTTATGTGATTTGTTTATGATATCTATGTTACAATGTTGTTTTTTGCGATGCTAAATGTCCAAATATTGTATGAAATGAATGATTATTTTAAGACTTAACAACTAATTATCGGGTCATGCATAAGATAATTAAAGATGTTGTGGAGAAAATTTTTTATCGGTATAACAAAATTAAATTATGATGTATTGAGAAAATCAGTTGAATTTGGACATTTGGTTATAAGTGACAACCAATTATTGGTGTATCCTGAAATGTAGAGAATTTTCTCTCAAATGTTGCATGACATATTTTTCATAAACCAGTAATTTCATTCATAAACTGAAGTTAGGGGCGGATCTAGAAATTTTATCAAGGGAGGGCAACCAAACATAATAAAAGATCATATATACATATATATATAATAATAATATAACAAAATTTAAATACAGTACCTCATTTAAATAATATTTTTAGATTTCAAATTTTACTTATAATTTACCCCTACGACTTGACATTTTCTCAAAATAATTAATAATAACTTCATTCGACAAACTAATATATATATATATATATATATATTCAGTATAATTAATTAATATTCGTATTAATCTTCTCAGCAAAAAATTTTCTCTTCACTACAGTTATTGCGACTCGTAAATTAAAAGTCAAACTCACAAGCTTGTTAGCTAACAATTCTTGCTTCAAAAATTTAATTTTAGGTTTAAAAAATTAAAAATCATTTGTGTTTAGGTTTAAAAACATAGTGATTGAGCTACAATTTTTTTTTACAGATTATGAGCCACAAATTTTTGGGTCACTTTCCACACATTAACCGATGAAGATTAACTTAAATTTTTTGACCCTCTTTTATATTTTCGTGTTTGATTCCTAATTTATTTTCATAAATTAAAATTTTTAAACTATAAATATATTACTAATTTATATTAAAAAAAAATCAAGAGGGGCAGCTGCCCCCCTTGCCCATAAGTGAAGCCGCCCCTGACTGAAGTTACAAAGTCTTTTCATGAACTGAAATCGAATTATTTTTACAGTTCAAATAGAAAATTACATAGTCTAAATGCAGCAGCTAAAAAATAATAATAACTGAAACTAAACATCAGTCATCACTTCAATCTTCACGAGCCCTAGAACTGGGTTTGCTAAAAGAAATTTCGGTTCTGCTTGAATTTAGCTTGTTCTTGCTCGATTGGCGCTCAACTGGTCGTTCAACCGAATTATCTTACTCGAATTTTTGTGTGTATTTTATCAGAATATTGTGTAACCCTTAATCAAAAATCTGAGTGCTATTTATAGGGAGAAATATGACAGTTAGACTTTCAATTTAATGTCATTATTTGTCATGAATTCGAGTTAATGCGTCAGTTACAAATCTGAAGCAGCAACTGTACGTATCTTGACTGAATTATGTTTGCTGAGCTTAGCTCAACTGAACTTTGACAACTGAATCTGGCGTTCAACTGAAATTCGGACCTCGACTGAATTTCTTCCTTGACTGAAATTGACTGAAATTCGGGTACTCACATTAGGGCATATACTACTAGTATTTCAATAAATTTTTTTACCATAGTATTTCAATAATTAAAGAAATCATTTTTTTAGATTAGAATATAATAGTGAAGTGCCATTAGTAAAATATGAAGTGTTAACGTCACGTAGAGATAAGTGAGATTTTTAGTGGTTTACTTAATTAAAATGACCACTAAAATTAGGTTACAATCAATATACTAAATTGAATATATTTTTAGAAGGGCATGTCACATGTGAGACTGTTTGTGAGACAAGTTGATTTGACTCATATCTAAATTAAAATTAATACTTTCCATATATAAAATGTAATTTTTTTTTATGGTTCAAGTCGAATAAAAAAGTTGTTTCACAAAATTGACCCATGACACAGTTTCATAGAAGTTTGTGTGTTTATAAAATACAGTAAGTATAAAATTTCAAAAATAAATTAGTTGGAAAACAAATTAAAGATCCCTACATTTATGTTCTTCATTTCTCCCCACTTCCCATGAAAGTTAGTAATGAACTGAGGCTCACTTTAATCGGCTCATATCCATCTTTTGACATAGGGTTTCAATATTTTTGCGCTATCATGTATTGAGATGAGTTGAATTATAGTCTTTAAAAGAATTTATGTATATTAGATTTTTTGGCACGCGATATGTATATATACGTAAAATTTTTGGAATATATAATTTTTATGTTAATTATTTTTAGGATGAATTAAATATTCAAAAATTTAAATTAAGATAAATAAATATTTAGTAATTTTAAATTTAAAATATTTAAACAATAATAAATGAGTGATGAGACATATTTTTAATTATATAGTAAAATTTTTGAAAAAAAATCAAATATTATTCACATGATGTATAAAAGGAAAAGTTATACTTCTGGTCTATAATGCATATAATTTGTTTATCGGAGTGCTAATATGGTGATATGGAAAATGAGTTAGAATTAATATTATGTTCATGTTAAATTAATATGAGTTGAAAAAGAACAAATGTGATTCTTTTTATTGTTTTATTTTTTAAAAAATCGTAGAACAAATGTGAATTGGGCGCAGATAAAAATAATCAAGTAGTGAACAGGACAAGTATCAAAAGGACAAGTGACAGTACAATTGATGGAGCAATACAAAAATAATTAATTAGGGGGTTGGAAACGAGGAGCGCCAAACACGGCCTAGTGCTCTGCCAATACATACATTTCTTTGCTGTCCATTAATGGATGTGATCACACATTTTTTTCCCATTATTATATATCATCATCCTCGTACCATCAACTCCAATAAAATTAATAATATATCCTCCGTAATCACGTGTAAGCTGTCAAAATGGTCGAGTAAGGTCCGTTGGATTGCTCTGTTCCACTCTATCGAATATAATAATAGGTTGGGTTGATAACTTCATAGTTCATCTTGCTCCCCAAATGATGAATTGCGACGAGTTGTGGATCAAACAACATCGACCCGCCTAATATAAATAAAATAATGAATTGTCCTTTCCTGCCAAATGAATTTTGTCATCCAACCAGAATGACAGGCTTACCCGTAAATGGTGAATTGTGGAGGGTTGCAGATCAGTCCATCCCGTCAGCTCGTTGACGGTTCTAATTAAATTTGATTTTATTCAACAACTTCAATGCAATGCCAAACGACGTTTAATTATCATTAAAAAATATTATATTAATGTCAAACACGTAGTCAATCTTGATCTGTTTTTGGTTAGTTATATTTGAACATCGGTCTTGAACGTTAGGGTTTTCTTTGTTTTTGATCATGTTTTACTGCATTGGTATGTCAACAATTTTGGTATCACATCAATAATTTTTGGCTCTGTGTCAGCATTTCAATTTTCACATTAGTGATTTTCGGTATCACGTTGACATTCAAATAAAACAACCATAAAAATAAAATAAAAAATTAAACTTATAGGACCAAGACCATATTTTAACTATTTAAAGGACTAATTAAATCCACAATATACAAACTAATTAATTACAAGAAAAATTCGGCTTTCCTTAAAAAATATGGATATCTATTGTCCTTATTTGTCAAAATATTTCTCAAAACGTTAAACTATTGTATTTAGGGAAAATTGTTTTTTTTTGTTTGGTATGTTTGTCATTTTGTGATTTTGATCCTCTATATTTTCAGATTTCAGTTTTAGTCCACCGTATTTAATTTTTTTACAATTTTAGTCCTTTTTCTTATGTGGAGCTGATGTAGCACCAATGCAGTGATTATGTGAAACTGATGTGTATAGTGTCACGTATGCATTTTTTGAAAAAAAGAATGAAATTGACAAAAATCGGAACATGCAGGACTAAAATTGAAATATAAAAACATAGAGAATCGAAATCGCAAAGTGACAAAAATACATGACCAAAATTGAAGTTTTCTCATTGTATTTAACATGAAACAATTCTTTACATTTTTGAAATAATAGAAATTAACTTATTTGAGCATATTATTTGAGTTTTCGGCTGGATCAGTCGCTCAAGATTTTTGGTCTTTACACGAATCCGATGAAAAAAAGAAATCACTTCTTATAGAGGCGTTGAAAATTATTCGGATCTAGATCATGTTCTTTGACCCATAAATTAATTTGTGCCATTAATTTATTATTTAATCCATTAAGAACTTTAATATACAAGAATACTACAGGAACTGAAAAGAATTGGTCAACAACTTCCAAGACCCACAATGCAAGTAGTGGAATGGTGAAGTTGGGCACTCGGGAAACCAGCTCGATTCTTGAGGAACCAAGTAGAGAAAGAGGAGAAGACCAAGTAAAAACAGTTACAAGTAGTAGGATGGTGGAGTTAGGCACTCGGGGAACCTTCGTCACTCGAGGAACCAAGCTGAGAAAGAGAGAGAGGAAGATCAAATCAAAGCAGTTAAGAGTTAGTGGGGCTGTTAGTGCTGCAAGTAGTGGGCTAATGGAGGTGAGCAATTGAGGAACTGACTCGGGAACCAGCATATAAAAGGGGCATTCATGCAGAACACAAAATCAACAATCAATCAATACAAATCAAGCTCCAAAAGCTCTCGATTTTTACAGCAAACTTTCTGCATAATTTTTCAAGATTTCATTTTCATGTTTTTAGAATTTCAGTATATATTTCCAGCATGTATTTCCTTAGTTACTCCACGTTTCCAGTAGTATATTTTTATGTTTTTTTATGGCGAACATTTGTCATTTTCAAGTTTTAGTAGCAAAGTTAAGATTTTTGATTGCTATTAAGAATTGTCCTTCGTTATTTCTTATGTTCTTTAGCGTTAAACCGAAGAAACCGAGACCGACGGTGGAACCGAGACTCGTAATCATTTTTGATAGAAGTTAGATTTTTCTTTTTCTTTTATTTTTTAATTTTGGCATGATTCGTTCCTGGCACACCTATACACAAAAAAATCCGAGCTAAACAAATGGCATGCCTAGTGGGACCAATTTCATCGAAGACCAAAGGATCCATTAACGAAGGAGGTGACGATTTTTTTGCACAAGAAGAAGAGTCCGAGGAACCACCAAAACATTATGGATCAGAAAGTGCGAGGATCTATTCAGTTCATCTCGATTCCATCAGCTCTAAAGAACTGGAGATGATGGAAATCATGTTGAACACCATGGGACACATGCAAGAGGCGAGCTGAAATGATGTTAACCACTATGAGTTACACCAAGGAGGAGATGAGGAAGATCAAATCAAGTGGGAGTTCCCCAGCAGGCGATACCCGCCGCTTGGTAAATCTCAATCAAGAGAATGATGTTGATCGATGCACTCCACTTCACAAAAGAGAAGAAGAAGTGTGGAAAACAACTCCTCAAAATATGAAGTATAACAGTAAGATACCAGTTTTTCAACACTTTTTTTGTCATTAACCAAAAGTATTCTGCATGACTATGTGGAACCATCAATCGAGCACATAATTTTATGAATGCTCGGGGGGCACCATATCCCCCCTCAACCCTTTCTTATCACACAATTCATGTATAGGTACAAAAGCAAGTACAAGAGGTATCAGGAAACCATGGCTCGAAGGTCAAGGAACCAGTTACGTCCAGGAGGAACCAAAATCCGAAGGCCAATGAAGCACTCACGGCCTAAAGGAACCATGACCCATGAGCCAAGGAACAATTTATATCAGTGTGGAAATGTGGCATCAAAGAAATGGCCATCTAGAGTAGAAACATGGCCCGAGGGCCACAAATCCATACTTACCAGCAAAGGAACACCATTTCACAATCAAGGAACATGTTTTATCTAGCATTTTGGCCGATTGGGCCACATTCTTGCGCGAATTCAGCTCAGTGCGTGGTATTATATCCAGGCATAATGGCCCATTGGGCCAAAATCCTGCGGGGGAAATTTGTTTGACCCATAAATTAATTTGTGACATTAATTTATCATTTAATACATTAAGAACTTTAATATAAAAGAAGACTATAGAAACTGAAAAGAATTGGTCAACAACTTCCAAGACCAACAATGCAAGTAGTGGAATGGTGAAGTTGGGCACTCGGGGAACCAGCCCGATTCTTGAGGAACCAAGCAGAGAAAGATGAGAAGACCAAGTCAAAACAGTTACAAGTAGTGGGATGGTGGAGTTAGGCACTCGGGGAACCTTCGGCACTCGAGGAACCAAACTGAGAAAGAGAGAGAGAAAGATCAAATCAAAGAAGTTAAGAGTTAGTAGGGCTATTAGTTCTGCAAGTAGTGGGCTAATGGAGGTGATCAGTTGAGAAACTGACTCGGGAACAAGCATATAAAAGGGGCATTCATGCAGAACACAAAATCAACAATCAATCAATCCAATCAAGCTCCAAAAGCTCTCGATTTTTACAGCAAACTTTCTGCATAATTTTTCAAGCTTTCATTTTCATGTATTTAGAATTTCAGTATATATTTCCAACATGTATTTCCTTAGTTACTCCACGTTTTCAATAGTATCTTTTTATGTTTTTTATGGCAAACGTTTGTCATTTTTATGTTTTAGTAGCAAAGTTAAGATTTTCGATTGCTATTAAGAATTGTCCTTCGTTATTTCTTGTGTTCTTTAGCATTAACCGGAGAAACCAAGACCGACGGTGGAACCGGGACTCGTAATCATTTTTGATAAAAGTTAAATTTTTTTTAATTTTCTTTTTCACTTTTGGCACGATTCGTGCTTGGCACACATGAAACACAAAAAATCCGAGCCAAACACATGGTCTATTAGAAGTAAAAGGCACTCTGATGAGTGTTGTGAGAATAATTTTTCGTGAGCACGAGATAAGAATATTTTGTATCTCCAAAATAGCCATCGTTGTATTATACTCATTTTATTCCAAATTATTAAACGAAAATTCAAAAAAAAGTCTAAGCACTTACACGCGTGAGGGATCCTACTTTATTTGGCTATGACATCTACAAATTTATCCATAGCCTACTAAATTAATCATCAACAATGATACAACTTTCAATCGGCATAATCAATATTTTCTGCACTACGACACCTTTTGGTCGTTGAATAAAACCATAATATATATTAAATATATATGGACGATAAATTAATTGATATCCCGGTAGACCGGGGGCCATGATATAAATTGGGACAAAGGCATGGTTTCTCGGGATATGAAGAGCACAAGTTGGAGGTGGATGTTAAGGAGAGATAGTCTCGGAGTCTGGAAACCCATGCAGCGAGAGTTAGGATAGGGATGAGAACCTGGATGATGGTCCAAGCTCGGACTGATCATCAGGGAAGACCAAGTCAAGAAAAGGGTTTGTAACTCTTTCCCGCCCAAGTTTTCGGGACACGTTCTTTCAACTCGAGCATGATCATAAGACATGGCCCACTCGCCCATATCGTGATCGTGGTGCGAGAATTTTAGGGGAAGGATAACAACCCAGGCTATAAATACTAACGCTAAGGCATAACAAGGGATATTATTTTTTTTTCAAACTCAAAAAGCAATTACTCTCTACATTTCTTTGATTTTCTAGCATACATCCTTTTTCTAAATTGAGTGTCGGAGTGGTCATGTCGAAAAATATTCCGGCGTCCCACTAACTATTTTTTGTTTGAAATGTGTGCAGAACTCGAAAAACGAGATATCCATTATCTACTCGTTCGACCCCTACCCGTCAGGGCCCTTATGGCACTTCACCCGAGCAATCGACCACCCTGTCTACTCAATTGTTCCTGGGCATCATCATTGGCGCCATTTGTGAAAAATAAAATCTATAGACGTATATATAGTTTTCACCAAAAGAACTACTCAAGGATATCTTGTCGGAAAGGATAACACCGATCAGGGATCTCACCAATAACCACCTCTAAAGAGTTCTCAGCAAAATGTCATCATCTCTGCTGAGCAGCTCTAGTTGCTCATCAATGCAGCTGTACATGAAGTCTTGGCATCCCAAATACCTCCAAAAAGGAAAGAGATATTTGTGGAAGAGGATTCCCAGGGTAACTCAAAACCTGATGGAAAGTCAATGAAACGAGAGAGACTTCGCAGATAGATTCCATGGATACCGCAGTGGCAGATGAATTAAAGGAGCTTAGGAAAAAGATAAAAAAATTGGAGGAGAGTGGTTCCTAGGTAGCTCGGCAAATCAAAACTCGGGGTTTTCCCTTCTCCTCGGAGGTGATAAATGAGCCCTTGCCTGCCATTATAAGTCTGCTAAAGTTAGAGAATATGACGGGAGCACCGATCCTTAGGAGCACTTGGCTCGATTCGAAAATGTGGCCATGTTGCATTGCTATGAGGACAGAATCAAATGCAAAGCTTTCTTTACTACCTTGGTAGACTCTGCCAGAGGTGGTTTGAGAAGTTGGAGACCCAAAACATCCGTTCCTTCGGGGAGTTCAGAGAAGTCTTTTTGCAGCATTTCAGCAGTAGTAAGAGGTACAAAAAAACCTCTTTCAGTCTGTTTGAAGTGAGGCAGTCGAGAGAAGAGTCCCTAAGAGCATACATCAGAAATTTTAACAAACCTGCCCTAGAGGTCCCTACCTGCGCTCATGAAACCAAAACTACGGCTTTCACCCAAGGGCTCCGGGAGGGGGAGTCCTTCCGGTCCTTGGTGAAGAAAACTCCTCAGGATTTCGAGGATCTTATAGCCTGAAAAGAAAAATACATTAATATGGAGGAAGCCCAGAAGAAAAAGATAGAGATAGCCAAGAGGGAGGGTGGGCGAGATAGGGGAGTTAAAGGAGGACATTTAGGTGTCGGGAATGATCAACTGGGGCGAATTTCCCAATAAGCCCCCCTAAAAATGACCCGGACCGGATGGTAAATGTTTGTGAAGAAGAGTTGGTAGCCCGGGATGCACCTCGGGAGAAGAATTTGTGGAATTATTGTGCATATCAACAGGAGGCATGAGGCCTTGGCAAAATCTTAAAATCCCAATAGAAATGAGGCCCTGATGATAAGTATATTTTATACACTTACTTTATATTGATATTATTGGTAAATTTCTTGGTTTCGAGCGGATTTATGCCTGGTTTGTTGTTGTTTGTGTTGGATGTTAGGAAAAAAAGGAAATAATGAAATGATGTCGTTTGGAGTCAAAGGAATGAAGAAAGAGGCCAAACAAGAGAAGATGGTTCAAGATTTGGAAGAGAAAAATGACTAGAAATCTAGCCATATGCGTGCCCGCGCAACCTTAACTGAGCGCCCGCGCTGCCTGAGGGAAATCAAGGAGAAGAATTCGAGAGATGTGCGCACCCGCGCCGATTTTGAGCCGCGCCAGCGCATGTTTGAGAGTTTTGAAGAATGTAACCAGACATTTGTGCGCGCCTGCGCTGATATTTAGGCTCGCCCGCACATCGTGTTTTTCCAGCCGAGGAGTTTTGGAATTTATGAAAACTTTGGGGTATCTTTGGGCTTATCTTGGACGAATTTTAGGGCGTATAAAAGGGAGTTTTTCAGACCCTAAGAGAATCAATCAGCCGCCATACACATAATACTTTGGAGATTTTTTTCTGCTTCTACACTACACGCGTGAGACGGTTACAGGCAGAGAAAATTCCTTTTGTTTTTCTTCTTTATAAGATCTAGGTGTAATATTTTATATTTCTAGGGAATTATGAAGCCAACTATGCTTGGCTATGTTTTTATTTCTGATTCAAGGGATATTTTCCTATATTTTAATTTATCACTGTGAGGTTTTGAGATTAAATTGTTGTTCTTGTTTGTTTCTGGTATTTGTTAATTTATGATTTATTTTCATGAAAGTTGTAGGTCGATTAATCTGAAAAATTAATTTTCTTTACAATTTTTTGAATGCTATCCATGAATTCATTGATTTGTAATTGTCATCAATAATTGGTATTTTAGTAGAGATATATTATGTGTGTTGTGCTATCACGAAACGAAACTAGATTTAATAGTTGCAGCTATCTCGATTGTTATATTTTAGGATTAACTATTTTCACAAATCGAAAAGCTATTTTTAATCAATATGAAATGCTATCGTGCCTAATTGGTTATTGATAAGTTTTGACTAGATGCTGGGTTTGGTCAATTAAAATAGGAGGACACAAAGATCTTAGTTGCTATCTCTTTGATTTTAAGGTTAATTGTTAGAAACTGCATGAATATATTATTTGTTAGCCGATGACCAGTGATATACTTGAAATACAGAAACCCATTGAATCAGAGTTTGTTTAATTATTGAATTTCATATCTGTCAGATTGCTCATCTCATTTATTTGATTCTTGCTCATTTTTATTTTTATTTCACTGCAAACCAAAAATCCCCCTTTTTATCTATTATTCCTCGAAAGAAGTAAATCTCCGTTCCCTGTGGATTTAACCCTGCTCACTGCTATACTCGTTTTCTTAAGGAGTAGGAATTTTAAGTTTGTTGGCTTACGATAAGCCTATCAAATTTTGGCGCCGTTTCCGGGGAACAGTGTTTATAATTATTTCTTTCGAGATTTGTTATTTATTATTTTTATTCCTTTTTTATGCATCGATCTTCTCATACAGGTGAACTAGAATATATTCCGGAAATCGAGAAGACAGCTCGGAAGTTGAGAAAAGAGGCGAGACTACGACGTAACCAAGTATTAAATCCATGAAACGACCCTAACTCTATAATTAATAAATAAATATGCGGAATTTTTTTTTTTTTTATACTTACTAAATAAAATATGTACATATATGCCCATACATATATGCACAGAATAAAAAGATAAATAAATAAATAATCTAAATAAAAACTTCATTTCTTTAAATAAAATAGATATCTGAGTCAAACATTTAATTAAAAATACTGCATAAATAAAATGATTAAAATTTGCATGCACTGACAATATTCCATAAAATATTCAAAATTGACAACCACTGAAAAATAATATAAAATGTAACATGCATGTGACTCAGCCATCTATCACGGTCACGGGGTCACTGCATGTCTGCTCATACATCCTCGCCTCCAGTGGGTACAACATCATCTTCAACGTCCTCACCTGCACCATACCAGTGTAGTGAGCCTAGAGGCCCAACATGCTAACATAACAAGGGTTTAAAAATAATTTAAAATAATTAAATACTAATACATAAATATACATGAATGAGCATGCTTAAAAATTACATAACATAACTTAACTTAAATAAACTTAAATAACATAATACATAACATTGTTGAGCAAATTAATTTTCTAACATAGCATGGTTGTATCCGTAGTGTAACCTTAAATCATACATTAAATACTGATCAGCGTGGAAACCAACGTACGTGGCCGGTGACGAATCACCTCTTAAATTGGCAGTAAACTGCCCTTCAATCATATGGGGACGAATCCCCCTTAAATTGTCACACTACTTCAACTTCCAACATAAAATATTTTCTTGCTCAACCTTAAACATTAAATCATGCATAAAATATTATTTCATGAATGCATGTACTTAAATAAACATGTGTGTCCTTCATATATATTTAATTTAAATTTCTTACTAACATATAAATATTAAAATAACTTCAATGCATAAAAATAATTAAATATATAATCAGGACACATGCAATTTTCTCATGGATGATCCTGGACTGCTGGCCCTAACACTCAAGCCCATTTACTTAAATCTGGCCCATTAACACTGAGACTGGCCCATGAACATACTTAAGCCCAATAGTGATTATTCTAAGCCCAAATAATTATTCTAAGCCCATTTAAAATTAATAAAGCCCATTAAAACATACTAAGCCCAATAACAACTTAAACTGGCCCAATGGGCCCAAAAGCCCAAAGACTGGCCCAATAATTTTCATGGGCCCTAAAGCCCATAAAAATTAGTGGACTAACTTAATTAAATTAATTAAGTCCAAATAAATAATTAAAAGTGGCCCAAACATTAATTAAATCTAATAGCCCAAAAGAAAACCCATTAACTTAATAATTCACGTAAAATTAAAATACCCGAGCCCGGCCCACCTAACCCGGACCCGGACCACCTGACCCGACCCATGACCTAACTGACCCGACCCGGACCCATCCCTAGACCCGGTTCAGGCCAGAACCCACAAACCCGTTTCCCCCCCTTTCTCTTCCCTTCGGCATGGCCGTGATCAGCAGGCCCTAATGGCCAGCTGCCGGCCAGCTCCGACCGCCCCTGGCCGAAGCGCTGCCGCCCAGACGTAGCCCACGTCTGGGCGGTCCTAGCCTAGCCCTCGAACCCCATCCATGCAGCCCAGCCTCTCATGAAACCGAGCCCTTCCCAAGAACCCTAACCTGCACACCCTTCCCCCCCCAACTGCTGTCCTAGCTTCGGTTCAGACCCTCCATGGCCCATATTACCGGAACCACTCAAACAAGGAGGACCTAAGGCATCCCTCGAACCTGCCCCAACAGTCCAGAATCTCACCATGCCATGAAAACGTGGTGATGCAATGGAAAACAAGCCAAAAACATGAGTTGATCAAAAGAATTATTCCAAGATTTCGCATGAACCCAAAAGATATCAGAATTAAAAATGATAAATCTGTCATAAACTCACTGTAATTAGCTGATATGGTGAGAAAGGAAAAGAATAAACATGCCTTTCGTAATTTTTCTTGAATAACACGCGATTGCGGGGGCACCGGGACGAAGAACGAGCGACCAACTTCTAAATTTCTTGAAGAACGCCTATGGGGTGGTGTTTCTGGGAGAAAAAGCGTGAAGGTGTTGAAGAAGATGGGTGGAGGCGGCTGAATGATTGGGACGTGTGTGTGTGTGTGTGGGTAGATTAGGTTTTAAAAATTAATAACTTAGGATATAGGGTAATTAATATATTATTAAGGATATTAAATATATATAAAATATAACTTAACACAAAACTCTAAAAGAAATATTTAAAATCTGAAACATTAATAAAAATCCCGAAATTAAAATTAAGGGAATTTTATAGATGCTAAAAAAAACAATATTTTGGCTTATTTTGAATAAAATGAACTCCTAAAATTATATAAAATTAAATACTAAAAATTTTGAGGAAATAAAACTCAAAATAATATTTTTGGGCTCTTAAAAAGCTCAGGAAATAAATTGGCTAGAAAGTTGTCATCTCGTCCGTCCTCGGTCCCGTCTACGCGATAAAATAATTAAAATACTAAAAATCATAAAAATCACTAATTATGGGTTAAATGCTTTAAAAATAAATTAAATCATGCACAAATAACTCAAATAATTATTTAACCCATAAATCATAAATTTAAATAATTAAATACCCTAATTATGCA
The DNA here is from genome assembly GCF_033568475.1 of Henckelia pumila. Taxonomy (NCBI): domain Eukaryota; kingdom Viridiplantae; phylum Streptophyta; class Magnoliopsida; order Lamiales; family Gesneriaceae; genus Henckelia; species Henckelia pumila. Next base: position 225,283,103 of record NC_133123.1, on the reverse strand, counting down.
TGCGGATTTACGTATTTAAAAATACCGGGTGTTACAATTCTCCCCCCCTTAAATTGAATTTCGTCCTCGAAATTAAAGTACTTACCCGAACAACTCCGGGTAGCGAGTCCTCATGTCTGCCTCGGTCTCCCAAGTAGCTTCCTCCTCCGAGTGATTCAGCCACTGGACTCTGACCATCGGTATGACCCGCGTCCTAAGCCTCCGCTCCTCCCTTGCCAAGATCCGCACTGGCCTATCCTCATACACTAGATCTGGTGGCAACTGTAAGGGCTCGAAATCCAACACATGCGACGGGTTGGAGACATATCTCCGAAGCATAGATACATGGAAAACGTTGTGCACTGCCGCTAGCCCTGGAGGTAGAGCTAAACGGTAGGCCAACGTGCCAACTCTCTCCAAGATCTCAAATGACCCTATATACCTCGGATTAAGCTTGCCTCTCCGGCCAAAACGCACTACTCCCTTCATAGGTGACACCTTCAGGAATACGTGATCACCTACAGCGAACTCCAAATCTCGTCGTCTGGCATCTGCATAACTCTTCTGCCGACTCTGAGCAGTCCTCATCCTATCTCGAATCTGAGTCACAATGTCAGCTGTCTGCTGCACAATCTCAGGACCCAGCAAAATCCGCTCACCAACCTCATCCCAATGCACAGGAGATCTGCATCTTCTCCCATACAATGCTGCATAAGGAGCCATACCTATAGACGACTGAAAACTGTTGTTATAGGTAAACTCCACTAATGGCAGTCTAGTCTCCCAAGAGCCCCGAAAATCAATGACACAAGCTCTCAGAAGATCCTCGAGAACCTGGATCACCCTCTCAGACTGACCATCTGTCTGGGGATGAAATGCTGTACTGAACAAAATCCTCGTCCCCAAAGCTGTGTGCAGACTCTTCCAAAACGCAGATGTGAATCTCGGATCTCTGTCTGACACAATAGACACTGGTATGCCATGTAGTCTAACAATCTCTCTGATGTAAAGCTCTGCATACTGTGTCAAAGTATAAGTAATCCTCACCGGCAAGAAATGAGCTGACTTGGTGAGTCTATCCACAATCACCCAAATCGCTGTGCAACCTCTGACACTCCTTGGTAAGCCAATCACAAAGTCCATCGTAATATTCTCCCATTTCCATTCCGGAATGGGAAGAGGTCTAAGAAGTCCTGCTGGACGCTGATGCTCTGCCTTGACTTGCTGACAAGTCAAGCACTCTGACACCACTCTCCCGATGTCACTCTTCATCCCGGGCCACCAATACAATAGCTGCAAGTCTTTGTACATCTTCGTACTTCCGGGGTGAATGGAGTACGGAGATGTGTGAGCCTCTGCTAAAATCTCAGCTCTCAACTGATCGACGTTCGGTACCCACATCCTCCCACGGTACTGAACGATACCATCCTCCACTGTATACAAGAGATTACCTCTAGCCTCATCTCTCTGTCTCCATCGCTGCAACTCCTTATCAGTGGACTGTCCCTCCCTAATCCGATCTCGCAGAACTGGCTGCACCGTCAATACTGACAAGCTCGGTGCATGGCCACTTGGATAACACTCCAAGCCAAAACTCTGAATCTCGCTCTGTAGTGGTAACTGTACGGTCAAACATGATACCACTGATGACTTCCGACTCAAAGCATCGGCCACTACATTAGCTTTACCCGGATGGTAGCTAATGTCACAATCATAGTCCTTCACCAACTCCAACCATCTGTGCTGTCTCATGTTCAACTCCTTCTGTGTGAAGAAGTACTTGAGACTCTTGTGGTCTGTGAAAATCTTGCACTTCTCGCCATACAGATAGTGCCTCCAGATTTTCAAAGCGAAGACCACTGCTGCCAACTCCAAGTCATGCGTCGGGTAGTTCTGCTCATGAATCTTCAGCTGCCTCGACGCATACGCAATAACTTTACCACACTGCATAAGCACTGCGCCTAAACCTAGTTTAGACGCGTCGGTGTACACCACTAACTCCTCGTGTGGTACTGTCATCGCAAACACTGGTGCAGTAGTGAGTGCTTCCTTCAGCTGATCGAAGCTCCTCTGACAGTCTGAACTCCAGATAAACTTCGCGTTCTTCTTGGTCAAGGAAGTCAAGGGTACTGCAATAGAGGAAAAACCCTTGATGAACTTCCTATAATATCCTGCCAAACCCAAGAAACTGCGAATCTCTGAAGCATTCTTCGGAATACCCCAATTCTGCACTGCCTCAACCTTAGACTGATCAACTGCAATCCCATCCTTCGAAATAATGTGGCCAAGAAATGCCACCTGCTCAAGCCAAAACTCGCACTTGCTAAACTTGGCATACAACCGATGCTCCCTCAAAGTCTGCAAGGCCGTCTGAAGATGCTGTCTATGCTCCTCGATGCTCCTAGAATAGATCAAAATATCATCAATAAAGACTATGATGAACTGATCTAAATACGGCTGAAAGACTCGGTTCATGAGATCCATGAAAACCTCTGGAGCATTGGTCATCCCAAATGGCATCACTAAGAACTCGTAATGCCCATATCGTGTCCTGAAAGCAGTCTTGGACACATCTGCATCTCTAACACGCAACTGATGATAACCAGATCGCAGGTCGATCTTGGAGAACACCGAAGCTCCCTGCAACTGGTCAAATAAATCCTCTATCCTCGGCAGTGGATACTTGTTCTTCACTGTGACCCTGTTGAGCTCTCGATAATCGATGCACAGTCTCATACTGCCATCCTTCTTCTTCACAAATAACACCGGAGCTCCCCACGGAGAAAAGCTAGGACGAACAAAGCCTTTCTCTAACAACTCCTGAATCTGCTCCTTCAACTCTTTCATCTCGGTAGGAGCAAGTCTGTAAGGTGCCTTAGAGATAGGCACGGTGTCTGGCACTAAGTCGATGCTGAACTCCACCTCTCTCACTGGTGGAATTCCGGCAACATCCTCCGAAAAGACATCCGAAAAGTCACGAACCACCTCTATCTCTGATAATGATCTGCTAGATGGCTCTGAAGTCATGACAATACTCGCTAGAAACCCCTGGCAACCCCGTCTCAACAACTTCCTTGCCTGAATATGAGATATCACCTGAGGAATATCACTGCTCTGAGATGCATGAAAAGTGAACGGGTCGCCTACTGTAGGTCTCACTGACACTGATCTCCGACTAAAATCAATCGAAGCTCCATTGACTGTCAACCAGTCCATGCCCAAAATCAAATCGAATCCACTCAAAGGCAAAACTACTACATCTGCTCGAATGGAGTGTCCCTGCAGCTCCAACTCCAGTCCTCGAATAACCTTCGAGGTAGAAATAATCTGCCATGACGGCATAGTAACATCATACCCACTGTCACTACTCTCAGGTGTGATGCCTACCCGCCTGATAAACTCCAGGGAGATAAACGAATGCGTAGCCCCTGAATCTAGCAACGCAAACGTGGAGTTGCCTCCAACTAGAATTCTCCCTGCACGCAGAAAATTCCCAACAGTTTCATACCACTACTAAATTTTCCCCAACGAGTCACTACAAATTATTAATTCTAATCACAAGTAAAACATGCTTCCTATTCTAACATGCAGTTAAATAACCCAAATAACAAGAATTCCAAATTAAAGACTAAATTTTTAACCAAAGGAAAATTATTAAAATGCTAGGGATAAGATATACCGGTGATCAAGGAGGTGTCTCGATCTACCTCCTCAGCCTGCATCACAAACACCCTACCAGCGGTGTTCTTCTTCCTGGGGCAGTTAGCTATCTGATGCCCTGGCTCCCTACAGTGGTAGCAAACTCCTGCTCCCAATAGACAAGGTCCCGAATGCATCTTTTGGCACTTCGGGCAGGTAGGATAAGCTATGGCATTAGGGGCCCCGCCCCTCTGCTGCTGCGGCCTCTGCTGCTGTGGCCTCTGCTGCTGATTCGGGCCCTTAGCCGGCCCTGTATACTGCTTCTTCGCAGGAGGCTGCAAAGATGGTCGCTGGTACCCAGCCTGAAACTGCCTCTTCCCCTGCTGCTCCCTCTGGATCTCTCTCCGACCCTCCTCGGAACGCAAGGCTCTACTGACTGCAGACTCATAAGTAAGGACGTCTGCCAAACGAACATCATGCCTGATATCAGCCTTCAGGCCCTCCACAAACTGTCTCAACTTCTCCTGCGGACTATCAGCAATCAAGGGCACAAAGTGACAGCCCCTCTCAAACAGCCTCACATACTCAACCACGGCCTTGTCCCCCTGACGGAGACTCATAAACTCACGGATCATGCGACTGCACACATCCTCAGTAAAGTACTTGGCGTAGAAGATATGCCTAAACTCTGCCCAGGTTAGTGTAGGAAGGTCGACTCCTCTAGCTGCACCCTCCCACCAGAGCGCTGCATCACCCCTCAACATGTACGTCGCACAGTTCACCCTGTCGGTGTCTGTGATCCCCATATAAGCAAAGATGGACTACAGAGAGCGAATCCATCCCTCCGCCACCAAAGGATCGGTGGTACCAACAAACTCCTTGGGTCCCTTCTTCTGGAACCTCTCAGCAACGTCCTCCTCGTGGGACAACCTGGGACGAGTAGCCTGCTGCTCTAACAGAGCAGTAATCCCTGCCATCATATTTGCATTGGCCTGCTCCAATGCTGCAATAGGGTTCTGCGGAGGTGGAGGTGGAGGTGGAGGTCCCCCACGTCTGTTAACTGGTCTCGGAGGCATTCTGCACCACCACATATTTATTTACGTAAATTGCCATGCATAACTAAGTTGTTTCAAATTAATGCTAACTTAAATTTTAGAAATTAAATCATGCTATAAACACTTAAAACTTACAGACCGGTAGCGTGGATTTCTGAGCTCGCATAGCAGTAATGACCCCTCCAAGGACCGTGCTTTGATACCAACTGAAACGACCCTAACTCTATAATTAATAAATAAATATGCGGAAATTTTTTTTTTTTATACTTACTAAATAAAATATGTACATATATGCCCATACATATATGCACAGAATAAAAAGATAAATAAATAAATAATCTAAATAAAAACTTCATTTATTTAAATAAAATAGATATCTGAGTCAAACATTTAATTAAAAATACTGCATAAATAAAATGATTAAAATTTGCATGCACTGACAATATTCCATAAAATATTCAAAATTCACAACCACTGAAAAATAATATAAAATGTAACATGCATGTGACTCAGCCATCTATCACGGTCACGGGGTCACTGCATGTCTGCTCATACATCCTCGCCTCCGGTGGGTACAACATCATCCTCAACGTCCTCACCTGCACCATACCAGTGTAGTGAGCCTAGAGGCCCAACATGCTAACATAACAAGGGTTTAAAAATAATTTAAAACAATTAAATACTAATACATAAATATACATGAATGAGCATGCTTAAAAATTACATAACATAACTTAACTTAAATAAACTTAAATAACATAATACATAACATTGTTGAGCAAATTAATTTTCTAACATAGCATGGTTGTATCCGTAGTGTAACCTTAAATCATACATTAAATACTGATCAGCGTGGAAACCAACGTACGTGGCCGGTGACGAATCACCTCTTAAATTGGCAGTAAACTGCCCTTCAATCATATGGGGACGAATCCCCCTTAAATTGTCACACTACTTCAACTTCCAACATAAAATATTTTCTTGCTCAACCTTAAACATTAAATCATGCATAAAATATTATTTCATGAATGCATGTACTTAAATAAACATGTGTGTCCTTCATATATATTTAATTTAAATTTCTTACTAACATATAAATATTAAAATAACTTCAATGCATAAAAATAATTAAATATATAATCAGGACACATGCAATTTTCTCATGGATGGTCCTGGACTGCTGGCCCTAACACTAAAGCCCATTTACTTAAATCTGGTCCATTAACACTAAGACTGGCCCATGAACATACTTAAGCCCAATAGTGATTATTCTAAGCCCAAATAATTATTCTAAGCCCATTTAAAATTAATAAAGCCCATTAAAACATACTAAGCCCAATAACAACTTAAACTGGCTCAATGGGCCCAAAAGCCCAAAGACTGGCCCAATAATTTTCATGGGCCCTAAAGCCCATAAAAATTAGTGGACTAACTTAATTAAATTAATTAAGTCCAAATAACTAATTAAAAGTGGCCCAAACATTAATTAAATCTAATAGCCCAAAAGAAAACCCATTAACTTAATAATTCACGTAAAATTAAAATACCCGAGCCCGGCCCACCTAACCCGAACCCGGACCACCTGACCCGACGCATGACCTAACTGACCCGACCCGGACCCATCCCTAGACCCGGTTCAGGCCAGAACCCACAAACCCGTTTGCCCCCCCTTTCTCTTCCCTTCGGCATGGCCGTGAGCAGCAGGCCCTAATGGCCAGCTGCCGGCCAGCTCCGGCCGCCCCTGGCCGGAGCGCTGCCGCCCAGACGTAGCCCACGTCTGGGCGGTCCTAGCCTAGCCCTCGAACCCCATCCATGCAGCCCAGCCTCTCATGAAACCGAGCCCTTCCCAAGAACCCTAACCTGCGCACCCTTCCCCCCCAACTGCTGTCCTAGCTTCGGTTCAGACCCTCCATGGCCCATATTACCGGAACCACTCAAACAAGGAGGACCTAAGGCATCCCTCGAACCTGCCCCAACAGTCCAGAATCTCACCATGCCATGAAAACGTGGTGATGCAATGGAAAACAAGCCAAAAACATGAGTTGATCAAAAGAATTATTCCAAGATTTCGCATGAACCCAAAAGATATCAGAATTAAAAATGATAAATCTGTCATAAACTCACTGTAATTAGCTGATATGGTGAGAAAGGAAAAGAATAAACATGCCTTTTGTAATTTTTCTTGAATAACACGCGATTGCGGGGGCACCGGGACGAAGAACGAGCGACCAACTTCTAAATTTCTTGAAGAACGCCTATGGGGTGGTGTTTCTGGGAGAAAAAGCGTGAAGGTGTTGAAGAAGATGGGTGGAGGCGGCTGAATGATTGGGACGTGTGTGTGTGTGTGGGTAGATTAGGTTTTAAAAATTAATAACTTAGGATATAGGGTAATTAATATATTATTAAGGATATTAAATATATATATAAAATATAACTTAACACAAAACTCTAAAAGAAATATTTAAAATCTGAAACATTAATAAAAATCCCGAAATTAAAATTAAGGGAATTTTATAGATGCTAAAAAAAACAATATTTTGGCTTATTTTGAATAAAATGGACTCCTAAAATTATATAAAATTAAATACTAAAAATTTTGAGGAAATAAAACTCAAAATAATATTTTTGGGCTCTTAAAAAGCTCAGGAAATAAATTGGCTAGAAAGTTTTCATCTCGTCCGTCCTCGGTCCCGTCTACGCGATAAAATAATTAAAATACTAAAAATCATAAAAATCACTAATTATGGGTTAAATGCTTTAAAAATAAATTAAATCATGCACAAATAACTCAAATAATTATTTAACCCATAAATCATAAATTTAAATAATTAAATACCCTAATTATGCATGCGGATTTACGTATTTAAAAATACAGGGTGTTACAATCCATCTTTTGGTTTGAACGTGGATTTGAATTCGAGCGAGTCTGATAGGGAATCTGACCCCAAGTTTGACACTGAAGAAAGTGAGCACGAAGAAACAATGGCAGAGCTAGCACAAAGAACTCTCAGGGAGTTGGCTAATCCTAATGTTACTCAACAGCCATTATGCATTCAATTCCCTACTACTGAAGCAAATTTTGAATTAAAATCTGGTTTGATTAACTTATTACCAACTTTTCGTGGTCTTGCAGGTGAAGACCAACATAAGCATTTGAAGGAATTTCACATTGTTTGCACAACTATGAAACCTCAAGGGATTACAGAGCAACAAATTTCACTGCGAGCTTTTCCATTCTCACTGGCTGACAAAGCTAAGGATTGACTCTATTATTTGCCCTCTGGAACTATAACAACTTGGAATGACATGAAGCAGCAATTTCTGGAAAAGTTCTTCCCAGCTTCGAGGGAAACAAATATTAGGAAGTACATTTGTGGGATCCGACAATTACAAGGAGAAAATTTGTATGAGTACTGGGAGAGATTCAAGAAACTTTGTGCGAGCTGTCCGCAACATCAAATTTTTGAACAACTTTTAGTTCAGTATTTTTATGAGAGACTCTTAGTTTTTGATAGGAACATGGTTGATGCTGCAAGTGGAGGAGCATTAGTGAACAAAACACCTCAAGAAGCAAGTGATCTGATCGCCAACATGGCAGCTAATGCTCAACAGTTCGGAACAAGAGAAGATAACTCTCCGCGACATGTTAAAGAGGTAAGTGTTAGCCCCATTGATAAAAAATTAGATTCTTTAACATCTCTTTTGGAAAAATTTGTTGTAGGACAAGCAAAACAGGTCAAATCTTGTGGTATATGTTCGGTTGTTGGACATCCGACAGATACGTGTCCAACATTACAATAGGATCCAACGCAGCAAACCAATGCAATTGGAGGTTTTCCTAGACAACCACAGTGTTGATATGACCCATATTCCAATACCTACAATCCGGGATGGAGAGATCACCCGAATTTCAGCTACAAGAACCAAGGAGGTCAACAAGGATTTCCACAACAAAATTATAACAAACAACCAGCACCTGCACAATCCTCTGAAATAGGTATGTCTCTAGATGAAATTGTCAAGGCCCTTGCAACTAACACTCAGAAATTACAACAGGAAACGAGGGCCAGCATTCAGAATCTAGAAAATCAGATAACCCAGTTAGCTGTTGCGGTCAGAAACTTGGAGGCCCAAAATTTTGGAAAACTACCATCACAAATGATAGTAAATCCAAGAGAAAATGCAAGTGCAATGGTGTTAAGAAGTGTAAAGAAGATCGAAAGTGAGTCGACCTCACCTAAGTAGACTAGTGAAGGAAAAGACATGGACAAGGAGGTTAAAGACACATCCGAGGAGCACACAAAGGTAAAATCCAGATCTCCTTTATCTGGAATATCTAATGTGGTTGTTCCTCCTTTTCCTCCTAGGTTAGAAAAATCCAAGAAAACTGACTATGAGAATGAAGTGTTGGAGACGTTTAGGAAAGTGGAAATCAATATACCTTTGATAGATGCAATCAAGCAAATCCCAAGGTATGCTAAATTTTTGAAGGATTTGTGCACCAACAAGTGGAACTGAGAGGTGATGAGAAAGTGAGTGTGGGATAAAATGTATCGGCTGTGATAAAAAATTCATTACCAAATAAGTGCAAGGATCCAGGTATGTTTACTATGCCTTGTGTTATTGGGAATTTGAAGATTGAGCGTGCCATGTTAGATTTAGGTGTATCCATAAATGTCATGCCATATTCAATTTATTGTGATCTAAATCTGGGTCCTTTGAAAGAAACTAGAGTGATGATCCAATTGGCAGATCGTTATAATGCATACCCGGAAGGAGTTGTTGAAGATATCTTGGTGCAGGTTAAGGAATTGATATTTCCTGCAGATTTCTATATCTTGCGAATGGAAGAGGACTCCATGTCGAATTCGCCTCCAATTCTGTTGGGGAGGCCATTCATGAAAACATCTAGGACCAAGATTGATGTTGATGATGGTACCCTTTGTAATGGTCCGGGTGCGTCCCTTCACAGCTCAGGGGCCCGCAACCATTGTGCTATGAAGGGACGCACTCGGACCATTAATCTCGTTTTTGTTGGTTCTAAAACTAGTAATCGATTCTTTGAGTTGTGGGGAGCATTTCCTTAGCTCATGGGAGCATTTTTGGTGCAGAATTGGCGTAGATCGGAGCCCAAAAAGTCTATCGCCGCCGCCTCATTTTTCTCCGATCTACGGCGCGTCGAACCTCCATTACGGGCGTGACTTATATGGTTGGAATGGTCTCGTCGAGCTCTAAATATCTGGAAAATTTCATAATTTTTGGAGAAGTTTTTCATCGCCACCGTCGGATCGCCGCGTCGCCGCCGTCTTCTCCGACGAACCACCGTCCATCGACGTGTTACCCATTTTTGATCGTCTCGACGTGATAGATCCAAATATCCAAGTTTCGAGTCGAGATTCAAAGCCATGAAGCAGTGAGAACGCAATAAAGTTTGCAATTTATTGGTCAAAGTTTGACCAGAGTTGACTAAGGTTGACTTTTGTATATTATGTGATTTTTCGCAAATCGGAAGTCAGTTGAGGATATTAGAGGAATAAATCAGCAGTCTAGAGATTTGAGCTTTTCCAGATTTGGAAAATTGAGGTATGAACTGATGTTGATTTCAAAGGGAATGAATACTCGAGAGAGATTGAGATTCTCGAGTTCCCGTTAAAATCACATACTTGTATGATTATGTGATATTATTTGAATTGTTTGAATTTCGATATTATTTGAAAGACATGAGCCTGTCTATATGAATTTGATTGATGTATTGATGCATATACTTGATTGAAAAAGTACGAGTTTGTTTATTTGAATTGTTCGATGATTATCGATTATATTCATGATTTTGAATATACGAGTTGAATGAGACGACATCTATGATATTTTGATGTCTAAGAAAACACATGTATGATTTTGATTTGGTTCGATTTCATTTGCATTATATGCATTCATATTGAGCATATACTCTTGATTTCAGTGGGCAGATGGCCCAGTTGTTTTAGACGTTTTGGGGGTTATAAGCGAGTGGACTAGGTTGTAGATGTTCACCTAGTGTCAGCATACTCCTTATAGTCGCACCAAAGTCTAGAGGATGGAGATACGTAACACCACCTCTATCGGGAGAGTCAGTGAGTTGATTACGTGATTCATCCTCGGGATCCCAAAATAATAACAGAAATTCCTTCATTTATCAGAGTTTATATCCCTGTTTTAAAGACATGCATTTCATTCTTATTATCATTGAATATGTTGTCATTATATCATGATATTGAAATACTATTTGATATTGCATGTTTACGTCGTTTATACTAAGATTTTATTCTCACCGGAGTTATCCGGCTGTTGCTTTGCTTTGTATGTGTGCATGGTAACAGGTGGGGCAGGAGCTAGTCAGAGAAGGCATGAATGGCTCGAGACAGAATGATAGAAGTGAGGCGTCAGCTTAGAAGTTGAATAGCTTTTTGAACTACTTGTATATTTGAAAGCATGTTTATACTTTTAATTGTCGAGCGAGAATTGTTCCTTTTAAAAAAAAATCTTTAGTGATTATGATTGTCTTGGTTTATTGTATGTTTTACTTTCGATTAGAACCGAGGTCCTCACACATATAGAAAACGCAAAACATTAAACCAAAATTCAATTAATAAAAAGAGTTCAATCAAAAAAATACAAGTTCCCAACTCTAGAACAAGTATTGATGCAAGTATGTGATTTAGGGGAAACTCAAAACCATCTATCTTGAGTGTTCTATCCCGTTTAAACGATATCTGCTTGTACCTTTCTCGATTCAATAACTCAAACTATGGATAAGCTACAATAAGAGATTATATCAAAATCTATACAACTAATAAAACAAACGCTCAAGGTAAAACTCTTTACCGCTCTTCGTCTAACTCTTCGACGATCGAATTCTGCTAACTCTGGGCTCAACAAACTTCAAACCAATCTGTACGGAGGCAATAGAGAATCAACAACGACAATCAAACAAAAACTAACATGGTTCAATCAATTGAACTCAAACGATAACCCAAAACTCAAACCGGCGGCATAACGGCTATATACTGATCAACCAAAATCACAGACAGTAGTATAACATCGAAACTAACTCAATAAAATGCCCAATCAACAATAAAAATTCCAATCCAATAAATCTCAAAACTTCATTTTCAAAATATGCTACCAAAAATCATAACAATTCCGAACGACGCTTTTTTTTCGATCCGACTGAGAATAAACGATAAGAACTAGTTCAAGAACATTATACTAGAAACTCATTAGATTCTAATAACATCCAAAAAATGAAATATAACTGATCAGAGAAAAACGTAAATAGAACGAAGCTCTCGCTGCCGGGATTGCAAATATGCCTTCGGATTAAATTTCTATCGAACGGATCGAGCAAACCGAGAGATCAAAATGCTTGAAGTCACGTTTGGAGGCACACCAATGGAGTATGGCGTGTTGGAGGAGGAAGTGAAGAAGATAGAATGACTAAGTCAAGTATAAATATCTTTTAAATTCCAAATTTGAATTTTAGACCCTGAAAATTCCAAAAATTGCAAAATAGACCCTGATCAATAACAAATCGATCCTCGAATTCTATAATATCCGATTATCTCAAATAAAATCAATTAAGATAAATTTGGGACGTTACAATTCTCCCCCTCTTAGAAGAGATTTCGTCCTCGAAATCAATATGAATCAACACATAAGATAGAATTAAGAACTTAAGACAGAAAGAAGAACTCACGTCATCTGAAGAACTCTGGAAACCACTGTCTAATATGAAACTCTGTCTCCCAAGTCTCCTCTTCGACTCCGTGACGGCTCCACTGAACTTTCACCAAAGGAATCGACTTGGTTCTGAGCTGTTTCTCCTTTTGGTCAAGGATCTGAATCGGTCGCTCAAAGTAGCTCAGAGTCTCGTCAAGCTCGGCTTCGTCAGGCTGAAGGATATGAGAAGGATCTGGATGTTATTTCCGCAACATAGAGACGTGAAAAACGTCGTGAATACCAGATAAAGATGGAGGAAGTGCAAGTATGTAGTCAAGATCGCCTAACTTCTCGAGAATTTCATAGGGTCCGATGAATCTCGGAGATAACTTCCTTCTCTTTTCAAATCTAACAGTGCCTCTGAAAGGAGAAATCTTCAAGAATGCTCGGTCTCTCGGATCGAAACTCAGAGGTCTACGTCTGATATTCACATACTTCGCCTGTCTATCATGAGATGACTTCATTCTCGTCTGGATGATCTTTACTTGCTCTACCATGTCTCGAAGCATATCCGGTCCCAAATCAGGTGACTCGGACACATCGTCCCAAAACAAAGAAGATCGGCACTTATTACCGTACAAAGCCTCAAAAGGTGTCATTCCGATACTCGCTTGAAAACTGTTGTTTTAAGAAAACTCGACAAGAGGTAACGAATCTTGCCAAGTAGTGCCAAAATCTAGCACTATGACTCGTAGAATATCCTCAAAGGTCTGGATGTTTGCTCTGACTGTCCTTCGGTCTGAGGATGATATGCTGTACTCAGATGCAATCGACTACCAAGTGCCTCTTGAAGACTGTGCCAAAAGTGTGAAGTGAATCTAGGGTCTCGGTCTGAAACTATCGACTTCGGCACACCATGCAATCTCACAATGTTGCTAACATACAACTCAGCCATCTGATCGTGACGATACGTCATCCTGTACGGAATAAAGCAAGCAGACTTCGTCAATCTGTCGATCACTACCCAAATAGCATCGCATCCTCGAATAGATCGCGGTAGCTTCGTGACGAAATCCATCGAAATGTGATCCCACTTCCATTCAGGAACAGATAAACTGTGAAACAGACCACCAATCGCTTCCTCTCTGCTTTCACCCGTTGACAGTTCAAACATCGGGATACAAATCTCGTAGCATTGTTCTTCATCTTATTGCACCAGAATTGATTCTTCAGATCATTATACATCTTCCGACCTCTAGGATGAATGCTAAATTTACTGCAATGTGCCTCTCGTAGGATTCGCTGTCTCAACTCAGAAACATCGGGCACAACAATACGATTATTCACAAACAAAACATCATCTCTAACCTGGAACTCAGACTGATGTCCAACTCTGGATTTCTATATCGAAATCTGAATACTCGGATTAGATTTCTGTGCCTCTCTGATCTTCATAAACAACTCTGGTTCGGCTTGAATAGCAAAAACTCTAATAGACCTCCTATCTGTTTCAAACTCTAAACCAGAAGTGCAACAATCATCGATCAACTGAGAAACACTGTATCGCCCCGAAATGATCTTAATTGACTTATTTGAGATAATCAGAGATTATAGAGTTCAAGAGCCGACTTGATTTTGATCAAGGTCCTTTTTGCAAATTTCGTATTTTTCAGGGACTAAAATGCAAACTTGGGATTTGTTAGATATTTAAGCAAGCTTTGACTCTCCTTTTCACTTCATCCTCCTCCTCCTTCACGTCTCCCTCCATTGAAGCGCCTCCCAAGTTCTTCAAGCTTCCAGATTTCTTCCCGAGCTCAATCCGTCCGTTAGGATTTATTTCTGAAGGCAGATTAGCGATCACTGCAGCGAGAGCTTCGTTCTATCGTAAGTTTTTCTATGATCAGCTAGACTTCTATTTTTGGATGTTGTTAGAACCGATTGAGTTTCGGTAATGTTGTTCTTGACAGAGTTCTGATCGTTTATTCTCAGTCGGTTTTGAATTAGAGCGTCGTTCGGATTTGTTATGATTTTTGAAGAGATTTTCGAAAATATAGATTTGAGATTTGTTTGCTTTGAGCTGTTATTGATGATATGATATTGGTTTGAGTATATTCGATTCGTATGCTGCTGTATGTGATTTCGGATTGATCAAAGTATAGTCGTTATGCCGCCGGTTTGAGTTGAGGGCTATAGTTTGGTTTGAGTTGATTTGAGCCGTTTTCAGTCAAGTTTGAATGTCGATAGTGATCTCGAGCCTTTATTACTTCTTTTGAAGATTCGTTTGAAGTCCATGGAGTTGCGATGCTTCAGGAGTTGAATCGTTTTGAAGATTGAAGCCGGTATAGTATCGACCTTCTTCTTATCGATAAAGGATTTTAGAATGAATATTGATTGAGGAATCGTTGTTGTTTCCAGGTTTTGGAGCATCGACGTAGCGAGAAAGAGGTATAAGACGACTTAGACTTGAATGAAACGATTAACTCGAATCCGAATTGATTCGAGTGTTCCGGAAAAATCACATACTTGCATGTTATTTGATTACTTGGATTATTTAATGAGTTATGCTTTGTACTTACATTCATATTGAGCCATTTGAATTCATTCAATTCATTTTGAGTTAGACGATCTGAGAATTATAGTAGGGGGCATTGGCAGGCGATTTACTGCAATGACCTAATTAACCCTCTATAGTTACTCCAGAGTCTAGAGGATTGAATTATACACTATCCACCCCGAGTGAAGGGTCAGTGAGATTTGTGTGATAGTTCATCCTCGGGATCCCAGTAGAGGAAGAGAAGAACTGATTACCTTTTGATTATCCAGACTTGATAATCCCAGATTTTAAAGTCATGCATTTCATTTTAGATTCCTTCTTGAAATACATGACTGAGATTTGTGTAAAATCCTTGAGATTATATATCATTATTTGATATATTGAATGATATTTCATGCTTGTCTCTTTTACTGGGAATATTATTTTCACCGAATTATCCGGCTGTTGTATTGTCTTTGTATGTGTGCTTGACAACAGGTGGGGCATGACCGAGTCAGAGGCAGCATGGCTAAGGGTTGAGTCGATTAGAAGTGAGACTTGGTGTTTTGGAAGTCAAATTTGTAATCGAACTTAGATTGTATTCGAACTCATTTTGTTGTATTGTTTTGAATAAGTTAGATTGAAGCATGTTCTACTAGTTTGAGATTGTATAACTTTAGAACTATCTTATATTGGATTTATGCATGTTTTATGTTAAAATATTGGATTTTTATTTGGGATTGGAATGCATGTTCTGTTGTTAAATTCCTTAAAGTTTTCTGGTGTAGCAGCGCACGGACCCCGTGCCCCTTTTGTGTAAGGGTCCGTGCCCTCTCGATTTTTCAGAACCCCTGATTTTTTGTGCATGCACGGACCCCGTGCCCTTTCTGTGTAAGGGTCCGTGTAGTTGGACAGAAACACCAATTTTTAGTGCATTGATTAGGCACGAACCCAGACACAGATGTGTGCACGGGGTCCGGGCATGCTCTTTAAAAAAAAATTTATTGCTTTTAATCTTGGATCTTGTTTGATTAGTGATTTTTTAACCCGAGATTAGATGTTAGAACCGAGACCTCACATTAAGTGGTATTAGAGCGATAAGTTCTTGGTTGAACTAGAAGTGAGCGGGGTAGATCGAGTCCGCTTGAATTGGCTTCTCGCATGTGATTGAGTTATTTATTGATTATTTAAATTACATGCAAGAATGATTTATTATTTGAGAATTATTTGAATTACATGATATGTGATTTAAATTTATAAAGCATGATCTACTTGAGATATAACTGTTTGTATTCGGCGGGTATCCGGAATTCCGAGAGGTTGAAGGGCACCGAATTGTAGCAATTGAGATATCTTGTGTCCTAACCTTTGATTATCAGATCGGTCCTCGTCGAGTAATTAACAGAAACCCACCGCCAGTTAATCCTCCAAACGAACAAACTAGTACCGAAACTGTTCAGATGGATGCCAAAGCGATGACTATGGAAACCTTGCTGAAGAGGTTCGGTCGTTTAATTTCGCCTTTGTTGCTGGGTACAGAGAATCCCGTTGACTGTGAGAGCTGGTTGGACGACATTGATCAGTTGTTCAATTCCCTTGACTATTTTGATGACCGCAGAACCAGGTTGGTTATTCATCAGCTAAGGGGTGTTGCTAAGAACTGGTGGATCACGACGAAGAGAGCCATGGAAAACCGAGGTACAACTATTAACAGGAATCTTTTCAAATATGAATTTTATAAGCGGTTTTTCCCAGTTTCATACCGAAAGGAAAAGGGAGCCGAGTTTGCCAATCTGAGGCAGGGAAATTTGAACATTGAGGAGTACGTAGCCAAGTTTGACAGTTTGTTGAGGTTTGCACCGCATATCGCCGACAATGACGAAGCCAAAGTCGACCAGTTCATTAATGGTTTGAACCCTGATATCTTTACATTCGTAAACACTGCTAGGCCTGATAATTTTGCGGATGCCATGAATCATGCAAAAGGAGCTGAATCAGGTTTGTGAGGACAGAGAGGAGGTCAGTTTGTGCCTCAACAACAGCAGGGAGAGTTCCAGGCACAACATTCTCAATACCAGAACCAACCGTCCCTGTACGAGAATCAATCTTTTCAGATTCAGAATCAACCACCAAGTTCTGGGGGTTGAAGCAGTGGAGGTAATAAGAAGTATTACTATCATTTGAAGGGGAAGCAGTTTAAGAAGCACAGAAGCAGTTCTTCGAGCTCTAGTGGCTCGAGGCAGTTCGGATTGGGACAGAGTTTGAGTCAGTCAGACATGTCTTGTGCCAATTGCGGAGGTAGTCACTCCAGTGATCAGTGTAGAGGTATTTTTGGAAGATTCTATATCTGTAACCAGGCGGGGCACTTTGCCAGAGCGTGTCCTCAGCGGGGCTCTGAGCAAGCACAGAGTGGAAGTTTCGAGACAGACAGCTCAACCTCAGCGGTAAGCATCTTTGGTCCACTCTTTCCAACCTCAGCAGTAGAATAGACAGGAAGGTAATCAGTATGCGAACCAACCTCCCAGACAGCAGGCACAAGTTTATGCTCTGACCGAGGATCAGACTCAGGCTGCACCCGATAATGACATATCAGGTAACGTTCGGTTTGGGTTTTTCTTCTCTTTTTGGACTGACAGATACTGGTGAGTTTCTTGCCTTATTATTGAAGAATCTATTTAATGTTTATCGTGCCTCTAAACTTTTGTTGAGTCGTTCGAATTGACGAATACTCCTGTAGAGTTGTTAATTCCTCTATTAACCGGATCTTTCAGAAGTATTAGTTGAAGCTAGGAATTCTTGTCTTTTTGGAATGAGAATTGTACTGATCATTCAGAGCTTTTGAGAATCGAATTCCAGATTTTGGGTGCCGAACAGTTGTATGTTATTCTTCGATGTCTTAATTCTGTTTGGATTGAGTTGTCTCCCTTGGTTTTATGATCTGGTGATGGAATTTTGTTGATCAGCACTCCGGTATTCTTGAATTTGGTAAGGATGATCTTTCAGTACTCGATTTTTCTTCTTACTGATATTTTGGATATACTCTTATTCAGAGGAATCACACTCTAATATAGACTTCGAGGCAGCTGAAGAGGCTCGAGACTCAAGGTCTGACTCTGGACTTGGGCTCGCAGCGATCTTATTGATTGGAAGAATGACATCGTTTCTTTACAAAGAGATTTCCGCGGTCTTTTCTAATCTTAGAAGTCGAAGGACTTGTTCTTATTTTATCTACTATCTCTTATGATTGACCGATTGATGAATCTGCCTTGCATTCCCTACAAAATGATTCTCAGACATGATCAGATGTTAGATTTTCTGTCAGAAATTTTGTCAGATTGTATGATTTGCCAAAGTCGGTCAGTTTAGAGAGAGATCCTCGATGCGCTCATTCTTTCGGCATAGACCTCGAGGAGACATTTGTTGTTTGATTGCAACTTATTTTATTCAATATCATCAGAACGACGGACAGTCAGATCAGACGAGACGAACTTTAAAGGAGATGCCATGAGGTGGAACCACAGATGATTCGATTTGTGACTAAGTATAGAAGGATTTTCTGACGAGAATGAGACGAATTTCGAAAGACAGACGGAGTATTGCTGATTTAAACGACCAGAGTATCTTATGTTCTTTAATTGTTGAGATTCCGAATTGCTTGAGACGAATGATTCAGAGTTTTGACCAGGATTAGAAGCAGCTTCGAGACTAACAAAATACAGTTTTGATAGTGCAGTGATGGTGTTGCGGACTGGAATAAGTATTTGAGAGTCAGAGTAATAATTTGGAGCATAATTTCTGGACTTATTTAAGAAGAGTGAACTTTTATTGCCGTCTTTTGAGTCTATCTCATCCTTGTGTTGGAACCGTATTTGATTTCGAGGACGAAATCTTTTCTTAGAGGGGGAGAATTTTAATGCCCCGAAATTATCTTAATTGACTTATTTGAGATAATCAGAGATTATAGAATTCAAGAGCCGACTTGATTTTGATCAGGGTCTTTTTTGCAAATTTTGTATTTTTCAGGGACTAAAATGCAAATTTGGGATTTTTTTAGATATTTAAGCAAGCTTTGACTCTCTTTTTCACTTCATCCTCTCCTCCTTCACTTCTCCCTCCATTGAAGCGCCTCCCAAGTTCTTCAAGCTTCCAGATTTCTTCCCGAGCTCGATCCGTCCGTTAGAATTTATTTCTGAAGGCAGATTAGCGATCACTGCAGCGAGAGCTTCTTTCTATCGTAAGTTTTTCTACGATCAGCTAGACTTCTATTTCGTATGTTGTTAGAATCGATTGAGTTTCGGTTATGTTGTTCTTGACAGAGTTCTGATCGTTTATTCTCAGTCGGTTTTGAATTAGAGCGTCGTTCGGATTTGTTATGATTTTTGAAGAGATTTTCGAAAATATAGATTTGAGATTTGTTTGCTTTGAGCTGTTATTGATGATATGATATTGGTTTGAGTATATTCGATTCGTATGCTGCTGTATGTGATTTCGGATTGATCAAAGTATAGTCGTTATGCCGCCGGTTTGAGTTGAGGGCTATAGTTTGGTTTGAGTTGATTTGAGCCGTTTTCAGTCAAGTTTGAATGTCGATAGTGATCTCGGGCCTTTATTACTTATTTTGGAGATTTGTTTGAAGGCTGTGGAGTTGCGAGGTTTCAGGAGTTCAATCGTTTTGAAGATTGAAGCCGGTATAGTATCGACCTTCTTCTTATCGATAAAGGATTTTAGAATTAATCTTGATTGAGGAATCGTTGTTGTTTTCAGGTTTTGGAGCATCGACATAGCGAGAAAGAGGTATAAGACGACTTAGACTTGAATGGAACGATTAACTCAAATCCGACTTGATTCGAGTGTTCCGAAGAAATCACATACTTGAATGTTATTTGATTACTTGGAATATTGAATGAGTTATTGTAAGGTCAAAAAATATTAAGTTCTTAATGAAGGGATTTAAGATTTAAATTCCGAATAAGAGTGAAAAGATGAATTTAATAATTTATGGAAATTAGAGATTTTAATTTCGGGTCAAAAATATTTAATTTGAGGATTTTTGAATTTTAAGATTTTAATATTCGAAATAGTTAAATTAAAAGATTAAAAATATTTGAATTGATATTTAGGGAATTTAAGATGTAAATTCCAAGATTATAAATATCAAGGATTTAATTTGAGGATGAAATCCGAGCAAGGGCCAATTTGCAAATATTGAGAAATTCAAGGACTAAAATACGATAAGGTTCGAAATGATTTAATTTTAATTTGAGAATTTTTAGAGTTTAGAATTAAATTCTAATATTCTTAAATTATTGAGGATTGAAATTGAATTAAATCACTTGTCCGAGGACTAATTTGAAAATATGCCAAAGTTCAGGGACTAAAATGCAAATAAGTCTATATATATATCTACTTTTACACGTGGGAATCAGATTTTTTCAGCCCTCAATTCAGAAAGTGGCCGAGAGTTTTGAAAAAATTCCAAAGTCATTTTCGATTCTTTCAACTCCGATAAAAATTGATCCGCCCGGTAGAATTTCCGATTGATCGTATATTTGCGATCACAGCTCCGAGTGCTACGTTTTGACGTAAGTTTTATGAAGTTCTACCATGTTTTAATTTTAAGTTGTTGTTAGAATTAAGATTTGATTGTATAAATGTGTTCTAGCATATACGACGATAGATATCTAAGACGGATTGAGAAAAGATCGTCGTTTGGACATGTTTTCGAATTTTGAAAGAATTGTGAGAAATATGAATTTTCTTGATTGATATGTACGCGTATGTGCTGCATATTTGAGGAGGTTATAGTGTTAAGGTAGTGATGATATTGATGTTAATGTGTTTGGAATTTTGGTTTCGAACCGTTACGTCGCCGATTTTGATTTCGATTGAACTATCAAGTCTTGTAGTTGTTTCAGATGTGATGAGATTGAAATGGGAATGGAAGCTGATGCTAAGCTATGTTATAAATTCATTTCAGAATTGAAGTGAAAGATTATCGAAGTCGAATCGACGAGTTCGAGCTGTTTGAACAAGCAAACTTGAATCAAGAATTTGATTAACTATCAACGTCGATGAGCAAGCGTGAAATGAATAGAAGTTAGATACATTATCAGATTTGATACTAGCAAGTGTGAATATGTCAAAGCTACGGGCGAAAGGTATGATTCGACATTATCCTTTCCAGGTAGAACAACTCGAGAACGTGGTGGTTTTCGAGTTTTCCTAAAATCACATACTTATCTGATTAATTGCTCTTATGTGATTTATTTGTTATTGTTGCTATGAATGATTATTGAATTGTGTGTTCAAGATATTTATCAGTATTTGTATGATTTAATGCATCAAGATTATGTTGCATTCATCTTGAACCCTACCTTTAAAAGCACAGAGGGCTGATTGGCCTAGAGTGCATATGACGTATGGAGGGCTGTAGTTGAGTGGCACGGAATGTAGATTTACTTCCAAAGCTAGAAGACTCACTATAGTTGTACCAAAGTCAGGGGAATTGAGATATTTAACGCCACCTCGATTGGGTAAGTTGGTGGTCGGTTAAAGATTTTATTTCCCCGGGATCCCAAGTACTAAGATTTATTGGTATCAGATTTGATAGCCTATTCTTTGAAACATGCATTGCATTTATGCATTAACCTAGAGATTTCTATGGTTTAGAATATGCAGTTATAAATGCTAGAATGTTGTGATTTGCCATTCTAGATATGAATGTATTAATATGCTTGAAATGATATTGCTTTAGATGAATAGCTATGCTTTAAGGATTTAAGAATGGAGTATATTTCTATGATTACATGTTGTTACATGTTTTGATTATTTAGAATTCTTATAGCATATAGATTCAATATGCTTATATGGTGTATATGCATGTCTTTCATACTGAGATTTATTCTCACTGGAGTTATCCGGCTGTTGCTTTGTTTGTATGTGTGCATTGCATCAGGTTTGGGGCATGAGCGAGTCAGATGTGGCTTGGATAGCTCGAGATTGAGAAAGATTAGCATGTGATGACTTCGGGCTAAGAATAGATTGCTGTCAAATGTATGTTAGAAGGTGTTGGTTTAGTTTGAGCTTTGAAAACTTAGAATTGAGTTTATTGTATTGCACCTACGAAACATGTATGTGATTATTGTTATGTCTATATATGCATGTGTTTATGCTTGGGACATGTTGAGATTATGTATGCAATTTTTCAGATTTGAAATAGCCCTAGCAACTTTGATCTTTGTTGTAGCCTTTGGTAATTTTTGTAGATTTCTGCACCGACCCTTCTTGGTAGAATGAGTATAACGTTTTACTGAAAACTCCAATTAGGGTGCAGTTGACGGCATTGGAAATCTAAGACAAAATCTACAACTGTTATGTTTAGTATTTTTCCAGATTCTTCCCGAAACCCATGCGCGGGCGCGCCTGAAGAGGGGCGCGGGCGCGCATGGGGTTATGCAAAAAAAAAAAAAAAAATTTGGTTCTTTTTGCGACATGATTTTGCGTCGCCAAATGTATACTTTTGCGTCGCCAAATGTTCTGGTTAATTTTATTCAGATTGAATTATTATGGTCTAATTAATGATGCTTATTCATTAATTGCCCCTTAAGATGATATTAGCACCCGAGGTCCCCACAACAGGTGGTATCAGAGCGTAAAGTCTTGGACTTAGAAAGAAGTTGAGCGGGGTAGATTGAGTCGCATGCATTTATAGTATTGCATGATTATGCTTTACTTGTTTTAAAGAATTGTGTGCTACTATAATTGCTTGATTGAACACTGCTTGCTTTACTGAGATGAGAATTACATGCTTCTATGCTGATATGTATGCCTGATTTCTTGAATTCATTAGAATATGTGAATTCGTTGCAAACATGTATTATTTGAAAAACATGGGAATTTGCAAGTATGTGTTCTCTTCAGAAGCATGAGATTATATGTATGTTATACTGAAATTGTATTTTATAATTTCTGTAATATATATTGCTTCTGTTATCGAATATGACAGATTGTGCAGATAGCATGAGAACCTCAGACAAAACAGAACCACAGACAGAACAGAACAGTGTTGAGGTACATTTTTGAGCCGATCGATATGATGATTGCACTGAGGAGTATGTTAGTTGAACAACTCCAAAGCTATTAATCATCAACTCAGAAAGATACAGAATATGCTATGTCTAGAAAGGGGTTGATTTGAAGAGCTGGATCAGTTGTTCAAGAGTAGAATATTCAGATGAACATAGAACCAGCCTGATTTTATATCAACTCCAGGACTTAGCAAGAAGTTGGTGAAGTTGCCAGAAGAACTTATGGAAGAGCAGAAGTATTGAAATGCTTGGCAGGTAAGTAAACAAAATTGTTTCTTTCCGTATATGATAAAAAAAAAATAGGAAAGCAGACTTTGCAGAATAGAAGCATAACAGCTTTAATGAGTTGATTTCAAGCCAGTAATAGAATAACGAAATCACGAACCGGTAGTACGAGGCAGAGTTGAATTTTTATTCACGCCTCTGTAATTGTGAAAAACTATGATCATCACCTCCACTATAACTTTCATAGAAGTATAGCTATGAAGCAAGAGATAGTGAAAACTACAGCAAAGATCAATTTAGCCTAAACTCTAGCAGATGAATAAATATAAGCATAGCTCCCCTAGCTAACTGGCAGATAATTTCATAGGCCATAAGCAAGTACATAAAATGAGGCTCAAATTGCACCTGATAATAAAATTGTAGGTAATTGAAGTAATTTTAGTTAACCTGCTTATATATGGTGATATGGAATACAGTCATAGATCCATGATTTGTTATGCTATAATAAGTATTTGTTGAGCCTTTATTAATTGTATTTGCTGAGTCTTTGTTTTTGAGAAGATGAAATGCAGATTTGAGGAAATAAGATTGAATGTGATACTATACGACTTGGGTATTAAGCTAGCATGCATTATAGATATTAATGCAATAACTGAGTACCAGTTAACATCTAATCGAATCCGTGCACTGATTAAGCAATAGAAATGATTAGAAAGTATGATATGAGTTTAAGAAATTAGATTTTGTTATTTCGGTACTGGTTATATCACTATGACCGTAGAAGAATGTCGGAAGAATTCTAGTCGATATACTGAACTAGTATAGAATTAACCTAGAAATGACAGATATGTCAGTGGTTAGATTGTACAGAAATAGTTTAATGACATACTCCGACCTTTCTACGATATGAATGCAGTTCTATATAGAGTGGTGACTAGTACGAGAATCTTATGACAACTCATATAGAAGAGCACTACTTGAACTGAAGAATTCCAAAAACAGCAGAATTTGAATTAGCAACGAATTATTCTAGTACCGAAGTGATTATTAATTCTATGACAATAAGTTAAGTTGAAAAGATAATATTCGACTATTGTCAAAAGAGAATTAATAGCTAAACTCATGTCAATAAAGAATAAGAAAAATCAGTTACAGGTGAGCTTTCTCTTCAATTTTGCTGAAGCTATTACATCATAGAAATCACGATTCTTGAATTTTTTGCTATCGATTCTGAGGTTTTTGTATTCGACCTCGATCGATTATGATTGACTCTTATTCTTTTGCTAGAGTCTGCTTTGATTCACTCGCTGTCATTCAGAATATTTTATTTTGACTGACATTTCCTTGAGCGAGTTCCTTTGATTCAAATTTGAGAGTCATTGATTATTTGATGTGTATATTCAGTATATGTTGAAGTTTTTGGCTCGTAACTGATAGATATTTTGATTTCGAATAGCATCAAGATTTATGGGTTGATTGCATAAGTTTCCAATAATTGGAAAATAGAAAGAAGAAATTAGCTACTTGCTTGATCGATTGAGTACAGGTCTGTAATGTTTGTACTTTTTGTACTTGAGTTTCTAGACAGATACTCACACAATTAGAATTGTTGCAATCCACTCTAAGCTAGATTAGTTTGTAAAGATTAAAGTAACATTGATATTAGATCAAGCAATGAAAAATGTTGATTGAGAACGCTAGATTAAGATATAAGACAAGACAGCAGATTAGAATAGATGAATTTTGCGGTGAATAATCGCATGAGTATGCCAGATATTCTAGATATGGAATATCAGATTCTAAAAGAGGCATATGACAACAGATTGAATATCCATTCAATTGTTTACACATGTATGATTTACATGTAGTCATTACTTGGAAATCAGTATTGGTGAAAGAAATGAAAGCAGAATACGACAGAATTGACATTACCAATACTAAAATTTCAGTAAAAGAAGCAGAAAAGAAGAACCCACGTGGTTTCTGTAACAAATTAGTTACATAAGAGTTGAAAGAAGATCAACTTTGCAGAAGATTTGAGTTCGAATCTACTCAAATCGTCATGATTTTGCGACGTAGATTGTAGTAGATTTCGACAGATTCAAGAATATGTTGTATTAGATATGATACAAACATAAATAGATACTGGTTATGCATTTAGCAAGATGATCAGATTACATGAATTATTGAAATCTATTGTCGAGATAGGGACTTTAGATTTGTTTTCTAGATTGTGGCATTGATTGTCAGATGTTCTGAGTGTTTGGTTGTATGAGATTTCATTATAACATCCTCCGATTAGTGGACTATCAGATGTGATTATCCAGATTTCTGAGGATATGCTCAGAACTATAGTACTAGATTCGGTACTAGTTGATTGATTATGTGCCACTTGATTACCATAATTCCTGTGACAGCTACCTGATAGATATAGAGACAGTACTTTGATTTTAGATGATAAGAAAAGCAGAATTGTCTTTATATTGACACGATATATCAGAAGTAGCAGCTATCAGACCAGATATGAGTCAAGAAAAGATAGAGAATATGAAGATTGATCCGAACAGAATAAGAATAAAGCAGAATCAACAGAGGTAGCAAACCAATAACATATACAGATTATGATGTGTGAATAGAGTAATCAGCAAAAAATTTTGATTCAGAGCATCATTAGGTTCAGAAAGAGATTTCAAAAGTGACATAATCATTGATTCATGTGAGTATTTGATTTAGCTTATTGATTCATACTCAAACGCATCGGCTGAAGAATATCAGCTAGAATATGTATGTGCATTCAAGTCAGATAAAGCAGAAGCCGATAAGATTGTAAGCAAGGCAGACTAACTGATGCAGAGGTAAATCACGAGAAAGAGCAACTGAGAGATAAGTTGACTCAGTGATTATATGTTAATGAAACTAGATATGATTGCAGAAGCGATCAGAAAGAAGAATAAGATACTATAAAAGAAAAGATATCAGAATAAATATCTAAAGCTTAGAGAATTGAAGTACGTATTACTTCAGTCAGCTATACAGCTTACGAGAATCAGCAGTAAGATCGAATGCGATTTCGGGGACGAAATCATTTCTTAGAGGGAAGGAATTGTAAGACCCGAAAATATTAAGTTCTTAATGATGGGATTTAAGATTTAAATTTCGAATAAGAGTGAAAAGATGAATTTAAGAATTTATGGAAATTAGAGATTTTAATTTCGGGTCAAAAATATTTAATTTGAGGATTTTCGGATTTTAAGATTTTAATATCCGAAATACTTAAATTAAAAGATTAAAAATATTTGAATTGATATTTATCAAATTTAAGATGTAAATTCCAAGATTATAAATATCAAGGATTTAATTTGAGGATGAAATCCGAGCAAGGGCCAATTTGCAAATATTGAGAAATTCAAGGACTAAAATGCGATAAGGTTCGAAATGATTTAATTTTAATCCGAAAATATTTAATTTGAAAATTTTTAGAGTTTAGAATTAAATTCTAATATTCTTAAATTATTGAGGATTGAAATTGAATTAAATCGCTTGTTCGAGGACTAATTTGCAAATATGCCAAAGTTCAGGGACTAAAATGCAAATAAGTCTATATATATCTAATTTTACACGTGGGAATCATATTGTTTCAGCCCTCAATTCAGAAAGTGGCCGAGAGTTCTGAAAAAATTCCAAAGCCATTTTCGATTCTTTCAACTCCGATAAAAATTGATCCGCCCGGTAGAATTTCCGATTGATCGTATATTTGCGATCACAACTCCGAGTGCTACGTTTTGACGTAAGTTTTATGAAGTTCTACCATGTTTGAATTTTAAGTTATTGTTAGAAATAAGATTTGATTGTATAAATGTGTTTTAGCATATACGACGATAGCATATCTAACACGGATTGAGAAAAGATCGTCGTTTGGACATGTTTTCGAATTTTGAAAGAATTTTGAGAAATCTGATTTTTCTTGATTGATATGTACGTGTATGTGCTGCATATTTGAGGAGGTTATAGTGTTAAGGTAGTGATGATATTGATGTTAATGTGTTTGGAATTTCGGTTTCAAACCGTTACGCCGTCGGTTTTGATTTCGATTGAACAATCAAGTCTTGTAGTTGTTTCAGATGTGATGAAATTGAAATGGGAATGGAAGCTGATACTAAGCTATGTTATAAATTCACTTCAGAATTGAAGTGAAAGATTATCGAAGTCGAATCGACGAGTTCGAGCTGTTTGAACAAGCAAAGTTGAATTAAGAATTTGATCAACTATCAACGTTGATGAGCAAGCGTGAAATGAATAGAAGTTAGATACATTATCAGATTTGATACTAGCAAGTGTGAATATGTCAAAGCTACGGGCGAAAGGTATGATTCGACATTATCCTTGCCAGGTAGAACAACTCGAGAACGTGGTGGTTTTCGAGTTTTCCTAAAATCACATACTTATCTGATTAAGTGCTCTTATATGATTTATTTGCTATTGTTGCTATGAATGATTATTGAATTGTGTGTTCAAGATGTTTATCAATATTTGTATGATTTAATGCATCAAGATTATGTTGCATTCATATTGAACCCTACCTTTAAAAGCACAGAGGGCTGATTGGCCTAGAGTGCATATGACGTTTGAAGGGCTGTAGTTGAGTTGCACGGAATGTAGATTTACTTCCAGAGCTAGAAGACTCACTATACTTGCACCAAAGTCAGGGGAATTGAGATATTTAACGCCACCTCTATTGGGTAAGTTGGTGGTCGGTTAAAGATTTTATTTCTCCGGGATCCCAAGAACTAAGATTTATTGGTATCAGATTTGATAGCCTATTCCTTGAAACATGCATTGCATTTATACATTAACCTAGAGATTTCTATGGTTTAGAATATGCAGTTATACATGCTAGAATGTTGTGATATGTCATTCTAGATATGAATGTATTGATATGCTTGAAATGATATTGCTTTAGATGAATAACTATGTTTTAAGGATTTAAGAATGAAGTATATTTCTATGATTACATGTTGTTACATGTTTTGATGATTTAGAATTCTTATAGCATATAGATTCAATATGCTTATATGGTGTATATGCATGTCTTTCATACTGAGATTTATTCTCACCGGAGTTATCCGGCTGTTGCTTTGTTTGTATGTGTGCATTGCATCAGGTTTGGGGCATGAGCGAGTCAGATGTGGCTTGGATAGCTCGAGATTGAGAAAGATTAGCATGTGGTGACTTCGGGCTAAGAATAGATTGTTGTCAAATGCATGTTAGAAGGTTTTGGTTTAGTTTGAGTTTTGAAAACTTAGAATTGAGTTTATTGTATTGCACCTTAGAAACATGTATGTGATTATTGTTATGTCTATATATGCATGTGTTTATGCTTGGGACATGTTGAGATTCTGTATGCAATTTTTCAGATTTGAAATAGCCCTAGCAACTTTGATCTTTGTTGTAGCCTTTGGTAATTTTTGTAGATTTCTGCACCGACCCTTCTTGGTAGAATGAGTATAACGTTTTACTGAAAACTCCGATCAGGGTGCGGTTAGTGGCATTGGAAAGCTAAGACAAAGATATACCACTGTTATATTTAGAAGTTTTCTAGATTCTGCTTGAAACCCATGCGCGGGCGCACCTGAAGAGGGGCGCGGGCGCGCATGGGTTATGCAAAAAAAAAAAAAATTGGTTCTTTTTGCGACGTGATTTTGCGTCGCCAAATATATAGTTTTGCGTTGCCAAATGTTCTGGTTAATTTTATTCAGATTGAATTATTATTGTCTAATTAATGATGCTTATTCATTAATTGCCCCTTAAGATGAGATTAGCACTCGAGGTCCCCACAATTATGCTCTGCACTTACATTCATATTGAGCCATTTGATTCATTCAATTCATTTTGAGTTAGACGATCTGAGAATTATAGTAGAGGGCATTGGCAGAAGATTTACTGCAATGACCGACTTAACCTTCTATAGTTGCTCCAGAGTCTAGAGGATTGAATTATACACTATCCATCCCGAGTGGAGGGTCGGTGCGATTTGTGTGATAGTTCATCCTCGGGATCCCAATAGAGAAAGAGAAGAGCTGATTACCTTTTGATTATCCAGACTTGATAATCCCAGATTTTAAAGTCATGCATTTCATTTTAGATTCCTTCTTGAAGTACATGACTGAGATTTGTGTATCATTCTTGAGATTATATATCATTAGTTGATATATTGAATGATATTTCATGCTTGTCTCTTTTACTGGGAATATTATTCTCATCGAATTATCCGGCTGTTGTCTTGTCTTTGTATGTAAGCTTGGCAACAGGTGGGGCAGGACCGAGTCAGAGGCCGCATGGCTAAGGGTTGAGTCGATTAGAAGTACTTGGTGTTTTGGAAGTCGAATTTGTAATCGAACTTAGATTGTATTCCAACTCATTTTGTTGTATTGCTTTGAATAAGTTAGATTGAGGCATGTTCTAATAGTTTGAGATTGTATAAATTTGGAACTACCTTGTATTGGATTTATGCATGTTGTATGTTGAAATATTGGATTTGAATTGGGATTGGAATGAATGTTATGCTGTTAAATTCCTTAAAGTTTTCTGGTGTAGCAGAGCACGGACCCCGTGCCCCTTTTGTGTAAGGGTCCGTGCCCTCTCGATTTTTCAGAACCCCTGATTTTTTGTGCATGCGCGGACCCCGTGCCCTTTCTGTGTAAGGATCCGTGTAGTTGGACAGAAACACCAGTTTTTAGTGCATTGATTAGGCACGGACCCGAACACGGATGTGTGCACGGGGTCCGTGTGTGCTTTGATTAAATGCACATCCGTGCACGGGGTCCGGGCATACTCTTTCAATAAAATTTTTTTTATTGCTTTTAATCTTGGATCTTGTTTGATTAGTGACTGTTTAACTCGGGATTAGATGTTAGAACCGAGGCCTCACATACACCGATAGTAGAAAGAGATAAAGAACAAAGCTTTCGGCTCAAGGCATCTGCAGCTGCATTCGACTTTCCCGGATAGTATTTGATTTCACAGTCGAAATCCTTCAACAAATCTTACCATCTCCTCCGTCTCATATTCAGTTTGGATTGCGAAAACAAATATTTCAAACTCTTATGATCAGAAAAGATCTCAGAAGACTCACCATTAAGATAATGATGCCAGATCTTCAAAGCAAAAATGATCGCAGCGAGTATAAGATCATGAACCGGATATCGAGTCTCGTGCGGCTTTAGCTACCTCGATTCATACGCTATCACGTGCTTATGCTGCATAAGAACACATCCCAAGCCTCGGTTAGAAGCATCGCAATAAACGGTAAAACCTCCAGTACCTGATGGAATAGATAGAATAGGAGCACTGGTCAGTCTCTTCTTCAGATCAATAAAACTAGCCTCACACTCTTCAGTCCAGACAAAAGGCGCATTCTTCTAAGTCAGCTGGGTAATCGACTTTGCAACATATGAGAATCCCTCGATAAATCTGCGATAATATCCCGCCAAACCCATAAAGCTTCGAATCTCAGGCACAGATGTCGGTCTAGGCCAATTCATAACCGCTTCAATCTTTCTGGGATCGACAGAAATCCCATCTCCATAAATAATATGACCTAGAAAGACAACTCGATCCAACCAGAACTCACACTTAGACAGCTTGGAAAACAACTGTTCAGCTCGCAAAATCTTCAAGACGATCCTCAAATGCTCTGCATGGTCAGTACGGTTCTTCGAATAGATAAAAATATCATCGATGAAAATAATAACAAACTCATCCAAATAAAGCTCAAAGATACGGTTCATAAGACCCATAAAAACTGCTGGAGCGTTAGTCAAACCTAACGACATGACTATAAACTCGAAATGACCATACCTCGTTCTGAATGCGGTTTTATGAATATCTTCCTCTCGCACTCTCAGCTGATGATATCCCAACCTCAGATCAATATTCGAATAGACAGAAAAACCCTGAAGTTGATCAAAAAAGTCATCTATTTGAGGTAAAGCATACATGTTCTTTACCGTCAATTGATTCAGTTGACGGTAATCAATACAGAGCCAAATAGATCCATCCTTCTTCCGCACAAAGAGAACAAGAGCACCCCAAGGCGACACACTAGGTCTGATGTATCCCTTGGCAATCAAATCCTCGAGCGTTTTTTTAATTCTCTCAATTCGACCGGTTCCATACGATAAGGAGCTTTGGAAATCGGTTGAGTACCTGACAATAACTCGATGCTGAATTCGATCTCTCGAATAGGCGGCAATCCAGGAATCTCATCTGGAAAGACGTCAGCAAACTCTCTAACCACTGGTATATCAACCAATTATGGGCTAGATTTCAATACATCCACTGCATAGATCAAGAATCCCTCTGCTCCTTTCTGTAACAAACGAGTCATCAACAAAACAGATATTAAAGGAGTTATGGATCCAGAACCCTTACCAAAACATTTCCACTCCTCTGCCATCTCCGGTCTAAAACAGACTACTTTCTAAAAACAATCAACGGTAGCTCTGTACTTGGTCAAAGAATCAATATTGATAATACAGTCAAAATCTGACAACCCAAGTACAATACAATCGAAACCAATCTCATTACCTTCGAAATGAATTTTACAGTTCCGAACCAATCTTACGGACACAATTTCCCCACCCATAGGTGAAGTAACAGCTACTACAGCAGGCAAAGGCTCACAAGGCAAGACATGCATCAAAACAAATTTCTCAGCAGTTCCGAACCAATCTTACGAACACAATAACCAAAAATCGAATAGTTACCTGCTATAACATCGTCAGGTGCTGCCTGAGCCTGATCCTCAGTCAGAGCAAAGACTCGTGTCTGCTGTCTCGGAGGCTTGTTAGCATTCTGGTTACCTCCCTGTCTATTCTGTTGCTGAGGCTGGAAGGAGTGAACCGCAGAAGTTTTCCTCTCAGGCTGAGCTGTCGGTCTAGAAGAACTCCCACTCTGAGCTCTTTCTTTACCTCGTTGAGGACACACCTTAGCAAAGTTTCCTGGCTGCTGACAGATATTGCAGTTCCCATAAACTCCTATACACTACTCTTGGGAGTGTCTACCTCCACACTTGTTGCAAAACATAGATGAAAATCCAGCACTCTATCCTGAACCAAACTGCTTGGAGCCACTGGAGCTAGAAGAACTGCTCCCTGGCTTCTTGAACTATTTTCCTTTTGTTCTGAAATGATCCTTTTTGTTACCACTACTGCTTCCTCCTTCATACCTCGGTGGTTGGTTCTGATACTGAGGCGGTTGGTTTTGAGACTGTCTCGGCTGTTGAGGAACATGCTGATTTCCTCTCTGTCTCATAAAACCTGCTTCAGTTCCCTTCGCGTTATGCATAGCATCTGCAAAATTATCAGGCCTAGTAGTGTTCACCAATGTGAAGAGGGTTCAAGCCATTAATGAACTGGTCGGATTTTGATTCTTCGTTGTCGGCAAAGTGCGGTGAAAACTTCAGCAAGCTATCAAACATAGACACATACTCCTCAATATTCATGTTCCCTTGCTTCAGAGTGGCAAATTCAGTACCTTTGTCCTTTCTATAAGACACTGGAATGAAACGCTTAAGAATTCAGTCTTGAACAAACTCCAAGTGACAACTCTACCTCGATTCTCAAGGGCCTTTTTCATCGAAATCCACCAGCTCTTAGCAACACCCTGCAGCTGATGAATCACTAACCTAATTCAGCAGTCAACTGAATAGTCGAGAGAAACGAACAACTGATCAATGTCCTCCATCCAACTCTCGCAGTCAATAGCATTCTCAGAACCCTTCAAGGTTTGCGGTTTGAATGACTGAAACCTCTTCAGTAAGGTTTCCATAGGCGTCACTGTGACGTCCATCTGATCAATTTCGGTACTAGCCTGTTCGTTTGGAGGAGTAACTGGCGGTAGATTTCTGTTAATTACTCGACGAGGACCCATCTGATAATCAAACGGTTAGGACACAAGATATCTCAATCTCTACAATTCTGTACCCTTCAACTTCTTAGGAATTCGGATACAAGTCGAGAATCAAATACAGTTATATCTCAAGTAGTCCATGCTTTATAATTTAAATCACATAATCATGTAATTCAAATAATTCTCAAATAATAAAGCATGCTCGCATGTAATTCAAATAATCAAATAAATAACTCAATCACATGCGAGAAGCCAATACAAGCGGACTCGATCTACCTTGCTCACTTCTAGTTCAAACCAAGAACTTATTGCTCTGATACCACTTAATGTAAGACCTCGGTTCTAATCATCTAAGCTCGAATAATACAAACATACATCAAAACTTAAAGGTCCAAAGAATTAAAGAAGAACCAATAAAAAAATTATTTTTCCACAGTTGCAGGCTCGCTCGATCGGTAAAACTCAACCGATCGAGCGGGCCAAGTTTCTGCCAACTAATGCCCGCCTCAAGGACCAGCTCGCTCGATCGGTGAAATTCAACCAATC
Source organism: Henckelia pumila (assembly GCF_033568475.1). Taxonomy (NCBI): domain Eukaryota; kingdom Viridiplantae; phylum Streptophyta; class Magnoliopsida; order Lamiales; family Gesneriaceae; genus Henckelia; species Henckelia pumila. Next base: position 225,249,432 of record NC_133123.1, on the reverse strand, counting down.
GAGCAAGCAAAGCTATGTTTTTTTAAAAAAGGAGGCTACAGACATTCTCGGTCGATCGGTCAAATTCCACCGATCGAGCGAGATCAACTCTGAACCAAAAATCCAGAATTAAACTCAAACCATATTTCAATTTCAAAAATCCATTCAATACATAATGAGGTATAAAATACATGCAAAGACAACATTCAATTCTCAATTTTCGAATATTTGATACAACAAACATCAAACAAGTTCGAGTTCTAAATATGCTCTCAAAACATAAACTAGATTGACATGCTTTTCAACTTATAAACCGAAGTCCCACTTCTATCCCTCGATTTCGATGCTAACATAGTCTCCTCTGACTCGATCCTGTTACACCTGTTGCCAAGTACACATACAAAACAAAGCAACATCCGGATAACTCCAGTGAGAATGATAGTCCCAGTAAAAGCAACATAACATGAAATAACAAGTAATATATCAATGACATGATATAAAGACAACATATTCAATGTTAATACGAATGAAATGCATGTCTTTAAAACCGGGATATTAACTCTGATAATCAAGGAGTTTTTGTTATTCTTTTGGGATCCCGAGGATGAGATCATGTAACAACTCACCGACTCTCCCGATCGAGGTGGTGTCCCGTATCTCCATCCTCTATACTTTGGTGCGACGATAATGAGTATGCTGACACTAGGTGAACTTCTACAACCCAGGCCACTCGAATATAGCCCCCAAAACGTCTAAACAAAAAGGGCCATTCAGCCCGCTGAAATCAAAGATTTAGGCTTGAGATGAATGCATATAGAAAACGCAAAGCATTAAACCATAATTCAATTAATAACAAGAGTTCAATCAACAAAATACAAGTTCTCCACTCTAGAACAAGTATTGATGCAAGTTTGTGATTTAGGAAAAACTCAAGAACCATCTATCTTGAGTGTTCTATCCCGCTTAAACGATGTCTGCTTGTACCTTTCTCGATTCAATAGCTCCAACTCTGGATAAGCTACAATAAGAGATTATATCAAAATCTATACAACCAATAAAACAAACGCTCAAGGTAAAACTCTTTACCGCTCTTCTTCTAACTCTTCGACGATCGACTTCTGCTAACTTTGGGCTCAACAAACTTCAAACCAATATGTACGGAGGCAATAGAGAATCAACAACGACAATCAAACCCAAACTAACATGGTTCAATAAATTCAACTCAAACGATAACCCAAAACTCAAACCGGCGGCATAACGGATATATACTGATCAACTGAAATCAGAGACAGTAGTATAACATCGAAACTAACTCAATACAATAACCAATAAACAATAACAATTCCAATCTAACAAATCTCAAAACTCTATTTTTGAAATATGCTACCAAAAATCATAACAATTCCGAACGACGCTCTTTTTCCGATCCGACTGAGAATAAACGATAAGAACTAGTTCAAGAACATCATACTCGAAACTCATTCGATTCTAATAACATTCAAAAAATGAAATATAACTGATCGAAGAAAAACTTATGATAGAACGAAGCTCTCGCTGCCAGGATCGCGAATCTGTCTTCGGATTAAATTTCTATTAGACGGATCGAGCAAACCGAGAGATCAAAAAGCTTGAAGTCATGTTTGGAGGTACAACAATGGAGGATGGCGTGTTGGAGGAGGAAGTAAAGAAGATAGAATGACTAAGTCAAGTCTAAATATCTTTTAAAGTCCAAATTTTCATTTTAACCCTTAAAATTCCGAAAATTGCAAAATAGACCCTGATCAATAACAAATCGATCCTCAAATTATATAATCTCCGATTATCTCAAATAAACTCAATTAAGATAAATTTGGGGCGTTACATAATTCAATTAAGAAAAAACTTGATTAAGACACACGAAGGTACCGAACAAATCATGCAAACATGGGGTAAATCTAGGATCTAGATTCAATCTTAAATCATGGCGAATTTTCCTAATTTGTTTAACAGTACATTTTTAGAACATGTTAAACCTATTCAAATATTGACAGATTAATTATCTCTAATTAATTCTAATCAAATTCATATGCATTAGGAACTATGAGAATTCAGTTTTCACCTAAAGCCACACAATGAAATTGAATACTATTTTTCTAGTAGATTTAACCTCGTGTCAATCATTGGAGTGATCAAAATTAATTCCTAATCTTTCGACTTAGAATCAATTAAAACTCAAGCAAATAATTGGCCAGATTATTCACAACAAAATATAAATCCAACAATCAATAATTTTAATAAAAATCCGAAAATCCCAAATAAACATCCAAGTAGTCAACAATAATTTGTTCGGCCCAATCTTGCGGCCTCAATAGAAGAGAAACGAATACTCCATAACTAAAAACATAATTTAAAACAGAGTTTTAATAACCAACAAAAAATTCAAAAGAGTGAATAGGAAGAGAAGAAAGCTAGCCGCCTCTTACATGTATTCTCGTTTCGGAACCCTTCATCTTATGGCAATTCTTCTATTTATACGCTCCAAATCCAAGATGTAGTGACCCTTACCGAGATCACCTACTAATCAGAAACTTAAGCATGCAATTAACTAAATTAAAATAGTAAACCGGAATAAAATGCAGAAGCATAAAACATTATACAATCCCAAGGAAAGGAATCTGTTAATACCCAAATAATTATACAACCAAATCGAATAATGTATTAGCCCAATACATCAGAAAATAAGGACCAAGGCAAAATCCCAGCTGGCCATTCACTGCCTAGTCCATCATGGATCCACCCGCCTCATCCAATCTCAAACCTGCCCCATGGAATAGGGTGTCCAGATACACAAAGTACGAGACATGAGCATAAAATGCTCAACAAGAGAGTATGAGTATACCGTATTACATATATGCATGAATGCAAGTGAACCGCCTACTGAACTAGAGGCCAAGGATCAGATAACAAAGATAGACCGGGCCCTGGTATGTAGCACTATGCGCCGTCGCTTCACGAGGTGGATCCCATAGTGAATACCAGTGGATACTCCGGACCCAAATCGATGGAAGTCTATCCACTAACAGGATAGGGTAAGACCCTATAATATCCCAATGATATAGCTCGATATGAAATATGTATGCAACATTCACTCATGTCATAAAATATGGACATAAAATTATGTCAGATAATTCATGCAAGCACATAATACATGCATACTCAATCAGGATATCTCGAACAGTACTTTCGTACCTCACTACTAGGCAAGCTCTACCGGCTCTAGGTCCGCGCCTATAGTCCGCACTACACAGCGAAATGATACTAATATCATTATATTACTCCAAAAGCCTTAACTAAGCTATTGAATACTCCTAAATATTTTTATGAAGCAAAAGATATACCTGCGTCCATCGTTAGCCCGTTGTTGTCGCTTGCCTCAAAACTTAGGCACAGCTCCGCTACGATGCCGGGATCGCTCCGCTACTTCCGGATTCCCAATAGGATGCCTAGAACTCCCTAGATCTGACAAGAAGGGATAAGAAACGAGAGATAAGAGAGGAGAGGGGCGAGTTGAAATGAGGCCTCGGCTCCTCTATTTATAGACAGAGAACGGAACGTACGTTCCTCCATCGTTGCGTCCGATCATTCTGAGTCCATTTCTGAATTCTGTTAATCCATTTGAAATTTCCTTAATCATGTTTTACTTAATCTAAACATGATCACTTGATTAAAATACTCATTAATTGTTAATTTCAGATACGGGTTACTACATTCTCCCCCACTTAAGATTTTTCGTCCTCGAAATCAGATCTTAAGTATCAAAAATAAAACAACATGCAAAAACATTTTTATTCGGATTAAACTTTTACAGAATTTACAACTGAATACAACACTGGAATAAAATCAGAATAACTCAGGATGTTCTGAACGCATCCTGCTCTCAAGTTCCCAAGTGGCTTCTTCAGTTCCTCGGTGCAGCCACTAAACTAGAACTAAAGGGATAACTTTATTCCGCAACACTTTATCCTTACGATCCAAGATACGAATCAGTCTCTCTACATAAGTCAAATCAGTATCCACCTGAATTTCAGACGGCTGCAAAATATGAGACTGATCTGCCACATACCGTCGCAATAGGGATACGTGAAACACGTCATGGATACTGGAAAAATACGGTGGCAAGGCTAACCGATAAGCCAAATCACCGATGCTCTCCAAGATCTCAAACGTGCTGATAAATCTAGGAGACAGCTTTCCTTTGAGACCAAATATGAGAATCCTGCGGAAATGTGAAACTCTCAGAAATACTTTCTTCCCAACATCGAACTGCAGAGGTCTACGCATGGTATTAGCATAGCTATCTTGACGATCCTGTGCAGTATTAATCCGTTTCTTGAGCTGATAAACAATATATGCGGCCTGCTGGACTAAATCTGGTCCCTCGGCCTGTCTCTACCCCATAAACTTCCCAGAAGAGTGGAGTACGACAATGTCGTCCGTACAACGCCTCAAAAGGTGCCATCCCAATACTACAATGGTAGCTGTTGTTGTACGCAAACTCAATCAATGAAAAATGATCCTTCCAGGCTGTACCAAAATCCGTAGCACACGCCCGAAGCATATCCTCCAAGGTACGGATAGTGCGCTCTGTCTGACCATCTGTCTCCGGGTGATAGACAGTACTCAAACTGAAATTAGTGCTCATATAACGTTGAACACTCCCCAAGAATCTGGAAGTAAACCTGGGGTCTCGATTGCTGCCAATGCTCACAAGCACTCCATGAAGTCAAACAATCTCCTGGACGTACAATCGAGCCATATGATCAACAGTTTACTTTCGGCTATAGGGAATAAAATGTGCTGACTTGGTGAGTTGGTCCACCACAACCCAGATAGCATCACAATTCCCTAAAGATACCGGAAAATGGGTCACAAAATCCATCGTGATAAGCTCCCATTTCCACTCAGGAATAAGCAGATTGTGAAGCAAACCTCCAGGTCATCGGTGCTCTACCTTGACCTGCTGACAAACCAAGCATTTCGAAACATGTGATACACGCTGCGTTTCATTCCTTTCCACCAAAATCGAGTACGCAGATCCTTGTACATCTTGTTGCTCCTTAGATGAATACTCAACTTAGTGCGATGTTCCTGAGAAAAAATCTCCCCCCGCAGATCCTCATTCTCCGGAATCACAAGCCGACCCGGCAAGCACAGAAAACCATCTAACTGATAGTGAAATCCAGACGTAATACCCTCCTTTGCTAAACGAGCCAAACGCTGGGTCTTCGGATCAGACATCTGAGCATCCCGAATTCGCGAATACAAAGCTAGATCAGATAGTATCGCAAACATGTGGATACTCTGCATACATTTCTTGAGTTTGAAGGTATACCCTGAAGAACAACAATCCTAGATAGCACGAGACATCGAACAAGTCTGAAATGAAGACAATCGCACCTTGCGACTCAAGAAATCAGCAGTGAGATTAGCAGCTCCTGGATGGTACTTAATATCGCAATCATAATCCTTTAGCAAGTCCATCCAACATCTCTGTGTCATGTTCAATTCTGCCTGGGTGAACAAATACTTGAGACTCTTGTGGTATGTGAAAATCTCAAATATCTCGCCATAGAGATAATGACGCCAAATCTTCAAAGTGAACACAATGACTGCCAACTCCAAATCATGCACTGGATATCTATCAAAGTGAACCTTAAACTATCTGGAAGCGTATGCGATCACATTCCCATGCTAAGTCAAAACACAACCTAGCCCCTGAAGAGAAGCATCTGTGTAGACCACATACCCTCCAGATCCTGACAGTAATGCCAACAAAGGTGCAGAAGTCAACCGTCGTCGAAGCTCACAAAAGCTCTCTTCACATTCTCAGGACCACTCGAAATCAACACCCTTGCGGGTAAGCTGCATCAATGGTCGAGCTAGCTGTGAGAAATTTGCAATGAAGCAAAGATAATATCCTGCTAGACACATAAAACTGCGGATCTCAGCAACCGTCGTCGGACGCGACCAGTTCAACACAGCCTCAACCTTACTCGGATCAACATAAATCCCATCCCTGGATATGATGTGGCCAAGAAAAACCACTCGATCCATCCAGAACTCGCACTTACTCAATTTGCCGTACAACTGCTCATCCTGAAGAGTCTGCAGCACCAACCGCAGGTGAGAAGCATGTTCATCCGCATTACGCGAATACATCAGAATGTCGTCAATGAAAACCACGACAAACTTATCCAAAAATTCCCTGAAGACACGGTTCATCATATCCATAAATATAGCCGGCGAATTAGTCAACCCAAACGGCATCACTATAAACTCGTAATGCCCATAGCGAGTACAGAATACAGTCTTGTCTATATCTTGATCTCGGACCCTCATCTGGTGATATCCAGATCTCAAGTCAATCTTGGAGTAAATCGATGTACCTTGCAGCTGATCAAACAGATCATCAATACGAGGCAAAGTGTACTTGTTCTTCACAGTAACTCGGTTCAGCTGCCGATAGTCAATGCACAGCCGCATCGACCCATCCTTCTTTTTCACAAAGAGAACAGGAGCTCCCCCTAGGAGATACATCAGGGAAGACCAAGTCAAGAAAAGGGTTTGTAACTCTTTCCCGCCCACATTTCCGGGACACGTTCTTTCAACTCGAGCATGATAGCGATACGTGGCCCAATCGCCTATATCCTGATCGTGGTGCGAGAATTTTGGGGGAAGGATAACCACCCAGGTCTATAAATACTACCGCCGAGGCATAACAGAGGGTATTCTCTTTTTCAATCTCAAAAAGAAATTACTCTCTACATTTCTTTGATTTTTTGGCATACATCCTTTTTCTGACTTGAGCGTCGGAGTTGTCACGCCGAAAAATCGTTCATCGTCTCACTAAATCATTTTTGTTTTAAGAGTGTACAGAACTCAAAAAACCAGATATCCATTATTTACTCGCTCGACCCCTTCCCGTCAGGGACCTTATGGCACTTCTCCCGAGCACCGATCACCCTGTCTACCCGATTGTTCTAGGACATCGTCATTAATGTATATGAATAAGTATTTTAACTCTAATCAAAGTTGACATAAATATTCAATCAATTAATGTCTCATTCTTTGCATTATTCGATGTTTTATCGGCTGATTCCTATACCTATCGATAATCACTCTCGATCAATTAAGAGTACACTAGTGATCCAAGCATGCGACAATTCACGTGTACATATTTTTAAGATAATTAATTACATATTAAGGTTTTTAACAAATCAGTTAACCATTTTTAGAATTTAATAAAATAAGTTTTTATATCCATTTTTATTGATTGAAAAAAGATTAACGATTTTTGTGTTCATCTATTAAAATAATCAATTTAGTTACTGTAACGTGTCGATATATTATTAATGAGTAGAGATATTTTCTCGTAGACGTCTATGCCTTTCGGTCATCTTTGGGAGACGTGAAATAGTTCAAAGGACAAATTTACTCCCAACAATATCCAATGAATGGGTCAGTTGGCTATAGATACAAGACTGGTCAAATTGTTTTTGTTCACGATTCGTTTGATTTTTTTTTCCCCGAGAAGATTAAAATTTGGGTCCGATCTAGATTTTAATCCTGTAATTTGCCAATGTTTAATTATTCAATCCAATAACTTAATTTTTTTTGGTTTTTTTTTCCTCGCAAGTCACAAAACTCATCGAATATTATGTTGGGAAATTTAGTTTTTGTATTTACAAGTTACAAAGCTTAAAAAAAGAACTAAACTAATTAAGCAACTAAGCAGCGTTAAACTGATATTCGGAGCTCAAATGATTCACGATCAACTACCGCACTCAACTGATCAAGAGATGATAAACTGACTCCATCAGCTATACTCACTAAACTGATTCACAATCAACTACCGTGCTCAACTGATCAAGAGATGATAAACTGACTCCATCAGTTTATACTCACTAAACTGACCGTACCAGTTCATCTGCATTGGTATACTACCTTGCCAATTTCGGATAAGTTCGTCCGTACTCTGACACACTCTGCAGATGGTAGTGCTGCGATGCAAAGGGCAATGTCGACTTTAGAATTTGTTGGTGATAGTGACAAATCCAACGGGAATAATTTGGAACTTATCTGAAGAATTCAAATTGGATTTATGACCGTTGGAAATCCAAAGGGTATAAATAGAGATCTTGATCGATCAATAAAAGCACTTCACGCGAAAACACTCTGCTATTTTACAAGAGTATTCAAAGCATCAAAAGCTCAAGATTTGATCAAGGAACTCGAAGCACAAACGCTGAAGTGTCCTTCTGATAATTGAAGGATCGATTTTTGTGCTAAGGATTTCGAGTTGTATTCATTCTATTGTATCATCAGTCTAGGACTGAAACTAAAGTATTGTACTAGGAGTTCTTGTTTAGGCAGTGTCTAAGTCCTAAATCGGATTGTGTTTGTGCAAATTACTTGTATAAATCAAAGTCTTCTAGTGATATCCTTCCGAGGTAGAAGAAGGGGTGACGTAGGAGTGTTTGAAATCTCCGAACATCCATAAACAACTACTTTTGTCATTTCAGTTTACTCACCATTACCACGCACTCTAAACTGATATTCACTCAGTGTTTTAAATCTGCAGTTTGACATATTTTCGCACATATTTGGTTTGCCAAACTGCATCTGACACTAAGATAAGCCTTAAACTCATTCATTAAATCGATCGAGTTCAATATTTTCTACTAAACTGCTTGAAAGTATATTCACCTCCACCCTCTAGATTTTCAACCGATCATTACATATTATTTATTTGACACCGATCTTACGGGACCCATATGGTATAAACAAAGCCCATGTTACAGACATTAAAATTCATCTTAGTAAAATAAAAAGAAAAAATTGAACCAAAATGACACAATATTTCAAAATGGGAGGAAAAATCTTTTCAATAGGATGCCATCGAGAAAATTATAGGCATTGTTGATTATAGATCAAACACCAATTTCCATCAATAAACTGCATCAAATATTATAACCAACCACGTGTGCTTTCTCCTCACTCACACGCACGCAATTTGGGAAATATAACAGGAAGTCACCAATTCAGAATTTCTCTAGGTAAAAAAATCCTTAGTTTTGGAATTTTAATTTAAAGTTAATGGATCTTCAATAGATGATACATCTTGTTGATATGAATAATATTTATTATATCTTTTTAACATCTTTTATTTCGATACCGTGTCTAAAAAAAGTTATATATATGTTCTCTATATAATAATTCTTCCTATATTATTAAAGTAGGAGACACTATAATTAAATAACTTTAAATTAATTGATGAAGTTTGAAACAAATTTACGATTATATCATAACTTCATTCACAACAAAAGCAAAATTATAGGCAAATTAATCATTTTATACAATCTTATATTTTTTTAGCCTTTAGATGTTTTTTTCTTTACCAAAAATGACATTAACTTTGTGACATTTGATGTCATTTTTTTTTACAAAAAAGGCACTCACTTGTAAAATTGATGTGTTTATTGCGTTTTAGTGACTATTTATTTATGAAAACACAATATTTTTGTATTTTTTTAATTTTATAGTTTATTTATAATTTTTTTATTTTTCTTTAAAAACACGGATTTTACAAACACACGTGAGTACTATTAATATATTAAAGTTGAGAGGTTGGTATGTTGCTATGACCAACTCTTATCGGTTTCTTTTTGTCCGCTGATATCTACTAATTTACAACAATGCCACATTTATATAAAAATTAATAAATATATTTTCAAAAGTTTTTTTTTTTATTTTTGGTTTTTCGCTTTAAAAATTGAATATATAAGCATTCAACGCGTGAATCCGAGTATTAATATATTATTTATATATATAAATATATATGTGCGTATGTATGCGTAAGTGTTATTGCTCCCCGTATATATGCTATGTCATGTTTGTTCAAGTATCGACACAAGTTCTCATTCCAACTTAGATAATAAGGAAATTTTATAGTTATTAAGTATTATTATATATATATATATATATATATATAAATAATATATGTGCGTATGTATGCGTGCGTGTTATTGCTCCCCGTATATATGCTATGTCATGTTTGTCCAAGTATCGACACAAGTTCTCATTCCAACTTAGATAATAAGGAAATTTTATAGTTATTAAGTATTATTTTTTTTTGAAGGATAATTACTAATTATTGTATCCTATTAAAATAAAATGTTCGCATAAAACATTAGGCTTGGACAGGCCAAGTAATATTGAAATGATTTTACAAGGAATAGCCCACATAGTTGGCTGCCACACAAATAAGAGGACATGTACAATCCTACACATATTATATTACATCTTTTAATAGGTTAACTCTAATGGGAAATTTTTTTTGGTCCTTTTCAAGATTCCTTGTACATTTATTTTCTTTGTGAAAATGAGCAAATAAAAAAGGAGACCTACGTGCATAGCCAATATAAAAGGGTGTACTTGTCCTATTAATTTGGTACAAAAATGTTATGCTTATATCCAATGTCAATGCTTGTCAAAAAATACATCGTTGAAGTTTTGAATATTGATTTTTTTTATTACATTCACAAAAGATATTTTTATTCACAAATTTTTTTTTTTTCCGTTTCTATTTGGGGAAACCCATTTTTATATAATCGATTCATTAAAATCTAGACATGCTTGGTCTTCGATATTAATTTATCTTTGAAAAAATTAACAATATATATATATATATATATATATATATATATATATAAATTTTTAGCTGCCCAACTAATGATGCACAACTCATCCCAACTACTAAAATCCAGTATGTGTTTTAATGATGCAAAAAATAAAAAAAAAACTAAAACCCGGATCGAAGACAAGTTGGATAGGAATCGTTGGGCAGCTGAAATCTCTCATATATATACATTTAATACACATACCTAAATTAGTCCTAAAATTCCACATGTCCACTTCTAAATTCACACACACACACGTGCATACCCACTAACATACGCACTAACTTCCAATTTTTTTTATAGTTCCTAGTATTTGCTCTTAAAATAGAGTGCGTGATTGTCTAAAAAATTTCACCATATTAAGATTTTAAAAATAATATATATTTCAATTTAAAAAATATAATTTTATATACACGCAAAGCGTATGCTTCGTGGCTAATATATATATATTTGTTAGGATCAATTGAACAAATTCGATATTTTTCATAAATCACCAATCAAACAAACAACAATAACAAGAACACTATATATCCCAGAATTTGTATAAAATCAACACATAGACCAATCACCAAGCTCACGCGAAACCGATTTAAACAACTGATCGCTAAAATCAGTGTGATATAAATCTACTGGCAAACGTACCAGGTCAAGTAATAGTATATAGATTAAAATTCAGATGTCGAACCCATAGGAACTGTTATTTTGCAATTACTAAAATATGATTATTTCTATTTAATCTAGACTAATGAATAAAATTAATTTTCAAGATTTTAAAATAGTAAATAAAAGTGCAAATAAAATCAATTAAAATAAAATGCAGCCAGAATTTTAAGGTTGAATTCAAATATGAGAAAAATTCGATCAAAGACGCATGCAGGTACCTAACAAGTCATGTAACAAGACGCCATTTGGAATTCAGATTTAAATATTAAATTACGGTGAATTCTTCTAACTTGTTTAAAGGTATATTTCTAGAACAATTAAACCTATTCAAATGTTGACAGATCAATATTTAATAATTCAAATCAACTTCGAATGCATTTAGATTTGTGAGAACTCAGTTTTCACCTAAAAACCGCACAATAAAATCGAATACTATTTCTAGTCAGTTTAATCTCGGGTTAATTATTAGAGCGATCAAAATCAATTCCTCCTCTGTCGACTTGGAATCGATTAACATGCAAGCAAATAATTGGCCAGATTATTCACAAGACAAATATAAATCTAATAATCAATAATATTAAAACCAAATCTGAAGAATTCCAAACAACAATCAAGTTTTTTACATGAACTTATCCGGCCCAATCACGTGGCCTTGATCGAAAAGAAAATACTACTCAAAGTTTAACATATATCAAAATTAAAGTGTTCAATCCACAATATAAACTAAAAATCAAAGAAAATAAAAGAAAGGAAGAAGAATAGAATGAGCTTGGTGATGTAGCCGCCTCCTTAGCCCTAGAACACGTTCAGAACCACTTTCTGATGATAAAAAAAATTCTATTTATGTGTTCCAAATCTCCACAAGATAAGATCCTTCTCGATTAAGAACTTTCCAAAAATTAAAAATGCGCCCGCCTCTATCGCTTGAGCGCGCAAACATGCGCTCGAGCGAGCACACTTCTGTCCCGATAATTTTCTGATTCCGCTTTTCTCGCTCGAGCGAGACATCTTCTGGCCATTTTCTTCACGAGCATCGCTCGCTCGGACGCACAAACATGCGCTCGAGCGAAACTTTTTTTGTCTCTATTTTTCCACTTTTTATGAATTTTCCTACAACATAAACCAGGAGAGACATTATGTATACAAATACATGAAAAACACTAAAACTACTTAAAAACATCAACATTAACACATAAATGCATGCAGAAAAATAATGAAACACCACAAAAATATGCATATAAAACACACTCATCAATTCCCCCATACTTAAACGTTTCTCGCCCTCGAGCAAGACATGCAATCACAATATGAAAAAACAAACATAAGTAAGGATGAATTATGAATACAGCCTCAGACAAGTTCCAATACCATCCACACAAAATCACAAACGCTCCCGACTTTTCAAAGTACACTGTCAGTTTAGAGTGAACGTGTGTGTGTGTCATGTTATTCCAGTTACATGTAACTTCAAAAGAATTCATTCTACGACTGTGTAGCGACCTATGAAAAATCAGTGCAAGTGTCACAATCAAGTGTTCTTTCATCCCAACACTTATCCAAACAAAAAACATAATTTATTGAGATAAAATACGCACCTTCGGATTTTACACCCGATTTTCTTAAGCCCCACTAATTAACCACAAACTTAGCTATAACTAAGATAGGATTCGAATTTCAATCCCTTCATCTATAGCCCGGATGGAGCTACAATCCCATTGAATCCGCAAACTTAGCCATGGATCGGTGATTAGTATTTCAATCCCTGTCCAGGCTCGGATGAAATTGTAATTTATTTCAAAACTTTAAATTTTTAAACGTTTTATCCCATTTAATCCGCATACTTAGTTAAGAGCAAATGATTAGGATTTCAATCTTTTGCTCATAATCTGGATGGATTTAATCTTATTTTCACAAAAAAAATTCATAAAATTTTTAACAAATGCGTCCAAGATTGTACATGCAATGTTGTAAAAACCATTGGGATTCAAAATACATTATCAAGCTCAACAAACACCTATTACCGTGCAATAGTCCAACATACACAAACATCATCCAATACATCGCTACATTTCACTGGTGTCTCATATGTGCTTAGAATGATTCACGACACAACCAACAGTTTCTCATGTCTAATCAATAGTAAATTTTTCACAAAAACTTCATTTTCACAACAACTTCATCATTATTGGCTATCAATCATCATCTTGCTTATGCAACACACTAAATGAATGAAACACCATGGAATAAACACGAACTATATGCAATGAATGTGACTACATGAATATGACATAAACATACCAACCAATGCATAACAATGACCCCCCACACTTATACAAAGTATTTACCTCAATGCTCTAGGTACACAAACAAAATGCACAAACAAATAACGAAACAAATGCGAGAAGAACAAAGAAAACAAAAGAACTTGGAAAATGAAAACTCCCCTGGTTATTCATTTTCAACCTCTTCAGTCTCCTCCTCTTTAATTTATGGTGGAGGCACTTGAAAAGCAGGCGGCTGTGCTACTAAATGGAATGGAAAAGGGGGCGGGTACTCCAGTGGTGGCGGATAAACGGAATCATCCAATCCAAGATGTGTGGTCATTCCTCGGATCATTGCATCCATAGCCTGTAGGTGAGCTGTAGACGCTGTCATGTATGCTTGTTGGTGGTGAGCAAAGACCGACAACTCCTTCATGGTATTCAACACCGATCGACGCGATTGTTTTTGTTTTACTGTGGCATTGCTTGAGCTTGCACCACCTCCATGAGGAAATTATTTATTGCGCTTATTGATCTTCGCAGTGAAATGTGAGGCATCAACTGGCTTGAGTGGTTGAAACCACTTCTCATCAGGACGAACCGTCACTCCAGCTTGAATACAAAGTTTGGAGATTATTGACGGAAAGAACAAGCGAACAGAATGAGAGCAAACAAAACGACAAATCTCTGAGTGAATGACCCAGCCTACATTTATCGGCCACCCCATATCAAGTGCATAAAGGAGAATGGAACGATCATCGTGCACGTCACTAGTATGGGAAACCGACATCAAACGTCGGGAAGCAAACATGTATCAAATGGCCGGGTCAAGCTGGAGGAATATTTTTGGGAAATGCTGATATGAATTCGGATCATGCCACATAGCCCCCTCATAGCATAGGTGGGCAAGAATCTCTTCGTAATCGGGTTCCAGCTTCAATATTTGATATAAACTGTCATCCACCGCCGGGGTGTCAAGCTAATGATTAATAATATTTTCATCAAACGACACAATTTTTTCCCTAACAAACCGAACCCTTTTCCATCCTCCCTCTCTGCAGCATTGGCATAAAATTCCCGTACAAGCGGGATAACAGCAGCTTCCGGGGTAGAACAAAATTTGTCCCAATACCGCTCAAGAACATCAACACCAACACCACCTGCACTTCTATGGGATAAATCTAAACCACACTCGGAAATAGGATTACAATTTATTTTGGCGTGATCGTACCTCTCTTTAGCCGCTGGCGATACAAATTTTCCAGCCATCCCGGAAGAAGAAGCGCTGGCCGATGATTGAGATGATTGCCCAATCGTGCGGGCTATTTTGGGCGCCATATGTAAATGAGATTGGAATTTCGGCGGAGGAGATCGCCAACCGGTGTAATGAAAAAAAATCAGACACGGTGCGGGTGAGTGGCCGAGAGTTCAAGGGGGTGGCTTCGAGTAAGGATGGTGGCTCGGCGGTGATTGTGGCCGAAGCAACGAGCAAAAGAGAAGCAAGCACCGGCAAAAAGAACTTCTGGCCGGTGGGGTGCTATCACTACAAGAAAATATGGAAACAACAACGTAGATATAACAACGATTTGATCATGAAAGTGTTGTTAAATGTTGTTTGTTGACCTTTAACAACGCTTTTAATTAAAAGCGTTGTCTACGAGCGTTATTTTCGTCTCAACGACAACGCTTTTAATAAAAACGTTGTTAATTGTGTTGTTTAAAATGTCTACCACAACTCTTATTATAAACGTCTTGGATGAGCGTATTTTTCAGAAATATGTATATACATGGACACACAAATATATACATTGATAAATAAATACACTTATAATTATTCTATTTCTCTCTCCTTCCCAAAGCCATTCTCGCGATCCCCTTTCTCGCCTAACCCTAACAGCCTCTCCATGCCATCGATTTTCCGCCATAGCCGCCGGGAAGCTACCGGTTGAAGCTAGAAAAGGTAAGAGCTCGTACTTGGCTTCAATTTAATACCAAAATGTTGAGGAATCTTGGGCCAAAGCTCAAACCTTCACATCCCATTCGCGATTGGAGCTACGCAGGTTCTTGTTCTTTGCGACTTTGTGACATTTTTGGTCGTTTCTTGCTTTTCCAGCTTCACTCAATCGATCATCTCCCCTTCTCTCAATCGATCGTCTCCCCTACTCCCTTTTGCTCTATCTGAAATTTGCCACCGGAAAACTACCGATTGCATAGTTGGATCGACGCTGGGTAAGATTGTTCCTTTGCATCAATTGTTTTATGGAGTAACTTTGAGGATTCGATCAGCGGAGAGGTGAGTTTCTTCTCGCGCATTTCGGTTTTTTGAAGTTGTATTTGTTTGTGGCGGATATGATCTGAAATCTGTTGATTCCATAGGTTGATCCCACTATTTGGTATCATAGTTATTTTTGTTTGGGAAATTGTAGATTTGTGAGTTCACTAAGCAAAGAATGAGTTGTTTTTTAGTTCCTCTGTTTTCTGGTTGTGGTTCTTTCTTGTTTTTCTTTTAATTTTGGCTATTGATTTAATTTCTAGATTAGTTTTGGGGAGTTCTGACCACTGGCCACGAAAATGCATGTTATGAGGAAATAAAAATTTTTTGTTTTCAACTCGGGATTAAATTTATGAAAATTGAAGCACTACTACTGTTTATAACTGAAAAAAGGTGAATATGTTTTATTTATATGGATCTGCACACTGATATTTTAGTTGATTTTACTGTGTCTCCATTATGTTTCTTTTCTTTTTTATTTTGGGAGGAAGGAGATGATCTGTTTCTACCGAACCTCAATATTATTATTTTTCAAGCGTGTCAAATCAAATTGCACAATCTCTTTGGAAATTATTTGGGGTAGACCTCATATGGAGCTGAGTCTAGTTATTTATCATGTCTAATCAAATCAAGCATTCCTAGCAGACACATATGTTGGCAGATACAAAATAGTTCTTTTAGCAGCTTCTATTGTGTTTCTGGTTAGTTTTTAATGAATTCAGATGCTTCATTTCTCAAAAACATTATAGTCGCTAAACTTTTCCTTCATTTAGGGACTTGGGCTGCTAGCTCTGCAAGCTCATTATCCAAAACTGATGCCACCTCTCTGCAACATATATGATAAAAACTCTCATTGTGTTCAAGTCAGTGGAACCAAAGCTGTGCTCCTGTTTGTTGGCCTTTACTCCGCAGGCATTGGATTTGGAGGAATAAAAGCTGCATTGCCATCACATGGTGCTGACCAGTTCGAAGGTAAAGATCCGAAGGAGGAGGGACAGAGGTCGGGTTTCTTTAGCTGGTTGCTATTGGCAAGATGATTAGGAGGTGCTATTAGTCTCAATGTTTTTGTTTGGATCCAAGATAATAAAGGGTGGGATTGGGATTTCTTCATGAGCACGATGGCTATGTTCTGTGGCTTACGGATATTCGCTTCTAGTATTCCACGGTATCGTATCCATGTAACAAATGGGAGTAGTTCCCTCTCTGAAATAGTACAGGTGAACATAGTAAAAGAAAAATTAATCTTTGTTTTATATTCTTACATGGACTAAAGTTGATTAATTTATTTTATGTTTGTCCGAAAAAGGTGTGTGTCGCAGCCATCAGGAACAGAAGGCTTAAACTTCCTGATGACTTTAATGACTTGTATGAGATCAATAACGACAGGGAAGAAACGAATCAATATGAAGTTTTACCACACACCAATGCTTTCAGGTTCCCTCATTTTGAAAGGAATTTAAATTTGTACTTTAAAAAGGTCAGTTCAACAATATAACCTTAAGAATTGTTTAATCCTGAATTCCCTAGGACATGTCTGATTCATGGAAAAGAACAAATAGGAGCTCCAAGCTATGGCCCGAGAACTCAGTGAAATCAATAAAGGTCAGCCCATTCTGTTAAATCTTTTGCTAACTGGAACTAGATAAACTTGCTAGAGGAGAACTACAAACTCATTAAATATCCTGCCTATGTGTTCATTTGTTAACATGGTAATCTGTTCAAGAGAAACATGGCTTATTTATTCCTTCTCACAGTGAATAGACGTGACTCTTTCCTTCAGGTTATTTTCTTCATTTTATGTTTTTACAAAACTTACGAACTTCTGCTTGGTTTTTGTGATTTCATTGGGTTTTCCTTTTTTCTCTTCTCGTTGTGTAGGTATTTTTCTTTTTCTTCCGAAATGTTTTTGTTGCGTTACACTGCTATTAAATGTGAAATTTACAAATTTTTTGTTGCCTACTGTTACAGATCTATCGTTGTTTGTTGTTGTTTCAACTTAGGTTGTGTTTGGTTTTCTGTAAAACCTGATTTGTGCTTTGTTTTGTCTATTGCCACATGATGTGGGTTCTTACCCCCCCCCCTCCTTTTATCTGTGCATTAGATTTAGCTGCAGCACAAGTGATGCCATGGGGATGAACATGGTTTCGAAAGGTGTTCAGAATGTCTTAGACTGACTTGAAAATGATTTTCCCGAGATGGATGAACATTAATGTCTGGATGATGGTGTAATAGCTGTACTTCAGTCCTAAATCGATGACGATGTAAGATATTTTCTTTCCAATGGAATTACGAGTCAGCAAATTCAGTTTTTTATAAGATGTATGTGCTGAATTTATTTTGAAAAATACATATTCTGAAAAATAATTTGGTGTCCCGTGTATTGTGAAAGATGAATCTTTTTATACGGCAAGCTGGGTTTGTAATCTTGATGGAACTCCATTTTTGGTGGCTGGAGGACTTAATGGAGTTATCTGTGTTATTGATACTGGCAGTGAGAAGATATACAAGGTACTATTTTGTTATGTAGTTAATTGTTTGCCATCCATACTTGTTTATTGCTTCCTATAGAGCATAGACTATATAGTTGGAAACAGGATAATAATAGGTAAAATAAAGAAAAGTTAGATCCATTTCTGGTTTTCAGGTGGATACATTAAGCTTAGATTTAGTAAAAAGGTAGTTGAGAAACATTAAGAAATATTGGTTATGTTAATGTGATGCCACAGTTTTGATTTTACATGTTCATGTATTAGTGTCATGCGAATGAATGCGAACCAGTTAACATGAGGTGTATTTTTTGAAATAAATTAATTAATAACCTTTGCTGATCTCAAAACATATTTTACGGTGACACTATTTGGAATCTAAATTTACTTTAAAACAAAGATTGTTTATACCTCCCCATCCAAGTAGTATAAGAATATTACATTTCTTTTCCTTTTTCTCTGTGTAAAGATCGATTAGGCATGTAAAGGAATGTAATGCTTTAGTTTTTTCTACTTATATTTGTTGCAGAGTTTTGTTGGTCACATGGATTCAATAAATGAAATTAGGACCTAGCCACTGAAACCATCACTGGTGGTGTCAGCAAGCAAAGTAAGTGTACTACTAAAAACTTGTTCTTGTATATGCCAGTCTGTGGCTTCCAAAAAAAAAATATTGTATATGTTTATGATAATTAATCTGTCTCCTGTTCTATTGAAATAAGTTAAGATTATCATACAATATCTTGCATGGAAGTTGATTAACGATAAAACATGGGCTAGGATGAATCAGTTCGGCTATGGAACATCCATACTGGAATATGTATTTTGATATTTTCTGGTGCTGGGAGACATCGTAATGAAGTTCTTAGTGTGGTATGTTCTATCGGACCTTTTGTCTTCCCTCGTGTAGGACCTTTAGGTAGAACTTACTCTGAGCATCTATTCTTTCATTTGTTATGAATATTGTAGGACCTCCACCCTTCGGACACATGTATCATATTGCAAGCTGTGGAATGGATAACAATGTTAAAATCTGGTCATTGAAGGTAAGAGTAATTAAAATTTCTGCCAAGATGTAGAGAAATTTTTGCTAAAATTTCAAAATGTCTTCGTGCAAGGATCTATTGAGCCCTTAAATTTAAAAATAGAGGAATTTCATTTCATTTTAATTTATTTTATATTTTATCATAGTTTTGATACATTTCGTGCAAGGATCAAGCTATTGAGCCCTTACATAGTTTTTCTTTTTTCCCCTTTTCTCCTTTTTTTCCCTTGAAAGTCAGGTAGCTGGAGTGAGTTATATTTTCCACTAATCCGAATCAACATTCTAACTTCTTGAATCTCTTTGTTGTTGAGTCTATACCTTCTACGCTAAGTTAGTTCATATTCTACTTTATTATTATTATTTTTTGTTTGACACATATTCTGAAAATGGTTTTCGGTACCGAAAGGTCCATAATTTACCAAAAGAGTTGTCTTGGTTATGATTATGAGAAACCAGTACAGGTAAGATTTCCTGATATTTTTTAAAACGGTCGACTGTTTTGGCACTTGAACACCACAAAAACTGATTCATTTTGAGATTCGAGCAGATTAGAGGAGATGTTCGAATAATTTTCTATGAAAAACTAATTGGAGGGCGTCTCTTCTATGTTTGCTTCAACACAGGTTTCATTACTAGCAGTTTGTTGCAGGTACCTTCTTCACCTGTACTTATTACATTCCCAACATACTCTAATAATTATAGATTTATACACATCATAACTGCTGCTGTGAGTTTTAATTTCTGAATAAATAGTTCATTTGGTGCCATTTCAGTCCACTGACTGTTGTTTAGTATAGGTCACGATTGTTGTTGTTGCGGTTCTAGGAGGGCTTCCATTGGCAGTAACCTTGACGTAAGTGTGTCATTAAGTTGTCTGTTATCAGCCACCAACCATTTTCTCATCTCCAATCTTGTTATTCATGAGCTTGATTTCTCTTTAATTTCCTACAGTCTAGCGTGCTCAATGAAGAAAATGATGGCTGAAGAGGCTTTGGTATGTCATTAATTATGGTTCTCTATCAGGCTTTGTTCAATGTTGATATTGTATTCTTCAAGAAATTGCTGATAGAAATTGATCTACAGGTGCGTAGGATTTCAGCTTGTGAAACTACGGGATCAGCAACTACCATTTGCAGTGATAAGACATGAACTTTGACATGGCCGAGATGAACATGAAGAATTCGATTATTTGTTATATTTGAATGATTTTTGTTATATTTGAATGATTTATAATATTGAAATATTGTATATTAGATTTAATTTTCAAAAATTTTGAATATTAAGTGATAATATTGAAAATTTGTGAATTAATTATTTTATTGTTTTTTATTTGAGAAAAGACAACGCTTTTTAAACGTTGTCGTAGATGAAAAAGCGTTGTCGTTACTAAAAAATACAACGCTAAAAAAACGTTGTCTTTTTCAAATATCACAACGCTTTTTATGCATTGTATTTGCTCAAAACGACAACGCTTTTTAAGCGTTGTCTTTGACCGCGGCCTTTCACAATACTGCCTACGACAACGCTTTTTTGTGACAAAGACAACGCGGAAAAAACGTTGACGTTTTTAGATACGACAACGGTTTTTCGGGGATATTAACTACGCAAAAAAAGTGTTGTCTTTGGCCGTTTTTCTTGTAGTGTATATGAAGTACGAGTAGAGGTAGAGGGTGGTGATTGGGCCGAGGGGTTGCCGCTGGGCATGGTTAGCGATGGAGAGGAGCAGCAGGACCGGATGCTGAACGACGGTGACGAGTGGAGGTGAACGGTGACCGATGTAGACGGTGATGAGAGTTGCAGATATTGGAACGAGATTTAGAGAAGAGAGAATAGTGGAGAAGGTTTTGTAAGATTAGGAATAAAATACATGACTGAGAAAGGAAAGAATCGGATTTAAAAAGAACTCAGATTTGGTCTCGCTCGGACGCATGAATGCGCGCTCGAGCGAGCCAAGGGTTTCAAAAATTCCTTTGGGGCAGAGCCCCTCTTGCTCAGGCTCATGAATGCGCGCTCGAGCGAGAAACGTTTTCCAAAAATTTGGAGAAACAGAGCCCCTCTCGCTCGAGCGCATGAATGCTCGCTCGAGCGAGACAAATATTCCAAAAATTTCACGGGGCAGAGACCTTCTCGCTCGGGTGCATGAATTCACGCTCGAGCGAGACTTAACATTTTTAAAAATTTTCAAAAATTATAAAAACGAAAGAAAAAAGAATCTAGAATAAATTAACAAGAAGAGAAAAACGAAGGTCAAGAGCACTGGGTTGCCTTTTAGTCAGCGCTAAATTTATACTCTATAGCCCGACTGTACCTCCCTTTCAATTTGTCGGGTCCTGAAAGTCGACAATGGTCTGTGTTTGATCCACATCGCCACCTTGATAAATTTTCAATCTTTGCCCATTTACCTTAAATGCTCCGGTTGCAGAACTAGAGATTTGCACTGTACCATATGGGAGCACTTGCTTAATAGTAAACGGTCCTGACCATCTTAAACGCAACTTAATTGGAATGAGCTTCAAATGTGAGTTATATAATAAAATTGTTTGCCTTACCTCAAACTCACGTGAGACGATGCGTTGATCATGCCATCTTTTGGTTTTTTCTTTGTAAATCTTGGCGTTCTCATATGCATCCAACCTTAGCTCTTCAAGCTCATTTGATTGTAGCATCCGCTCGTCACCTGCAGCAGTAACATCAAAATTCAGAAATTTTGTAGCATTGACCGGATAAATCGGTGTGATATGAATCTACTGGAAATCGTACCGGGTCAAATAATAGTAAAGTGGACTGAAAGTCAAAGTATCGATCTCATAGAGACTGCAGTCAATTCTCAAGAATTAATTATTTAGCTTAATCTAGACAAAATCATAAAAAACAATTTGATTTTAATAAAATAAGAATTTATCAATAAAAACTGCTTAATAAATAAAAATTAAAATAACTAAAGATAAAAATAATTAAAACAAAGACAACCAAGACACACGTAGGTACCGAACAAATCATGCAACATGTAGTCGATTCAGGACTCAGATGTAATCTTAAATCATGGAAATTCTCCTAATTTGTTCAAAGGACTATTTCTAGAACAATCAAACCTATTCAAATATTGATGAACTAATCTTTCGTAATTCTAATCAAATTTGAATGCATTAAATATTTATAAAAATTCAGTTTACACCCAAACCGTACACTGAAACCGAATTCTATTTCTAGTCGGTTTTACAATATATTGATTATCAAAGTGATCGAAATAAATACCTCATTTGTCGACTTGGAATCTATTAACATGGAAGCAAACAATTGATCAGATTATTCACAAGACAAATATAAATATGACAATCAATACAATAAAATCAACTCTGAAAAATCCCAAACAAACATCCAAGTTTTCTACATAAATTTGTTTGGCCCAATCACGCCATTTTGGTTGAAAATAAACTACTCAATAATTAAAATTAATAATTCAAAAATAAAAAGAAGAAGAAAAGAAAAGAGAAATCTTCTATCCCAAGCCTTGTAGCCGCCTTCCTTGTGTTATCTGCGTTCTGGAACTTCGGAACTCTAAAAAATATGATATATCTTCTATTTATATGGTCCGGAACTTGTACCAATTAATTTCCTTCTCAAAATAGGACTTTTCGGAACAAAGCTGATGCCAAAACACGCGCGCGCGTGGAATAGGTCTCGCGCGTGCGCAGAACAAAAAAACAGAGTCTAGATCAGCAACTCGCGCGCGCGCGCGCAGAACAAAATTTCTGATGCGAGCGACGATTTTGAATTTTTTTTTTCTCGAGATCTAGCCGTCGGATCGAGCTGAAATTTGGAAAGTAGCTTCAAAACATCTTGAACTTCGTTCTGAACATTGGAGATCGGATTTGGATATTTCTAAAATTAAATTTGAGTTTTTGAACAAAGCTGCTCCGTAATTCACTCTTCAACAATTCATTTTCCTAAAAAATTAACCCGAAGAGTGAAATACACACACATGAACTAAAACACATAAAAACAATATGAAAGCACACAAAATAGACATAAACATATAACGAAATAATGCACACAAAATGCACTTATCAACACCCCCATACTTAAACCTTGCTCGCCCTAGAGCAAGACATGCAAAAACACAATATGCAAACAACGACATAAGTAAGAATGAATCATGAACAACATTGCCTCCGATAAGTTTCAACTTCAACAGCTAAAAACCACAAACTTCTGATTGTTCACAATACACTGTCAGTTTAACGTAAACGTGAGTGTGTGCCATGTCATTCCAGTTTCTTGCAACTTCAAAAGAATCTATCCTTAGAATGCTTAGCGACCTATGACAAATCAGTGTAAGTATCACAATCCAGCACTCCGTCATCCTAACAATCCAAAAAAAAAACATGCTCTTTCTTGAGATTAATTACGTACTTCCAGATTTTGCACCCGGTATTTATTAAGCCCCAATAATCACCCGCAAACTTAGTTATAACTAAGATAGGATTCGGATTTTAATCCCCTCGTCTATAGCCAGGATGGAGCATCAATCCCATTTAAACCGCAAACTTAGATATGGAACAATGATTAGGATTTCAATCATTGTCCAATCCCGGATGAAATTGTTATTTTAAATTTTCAAAATTTTTAACCCCATGGGATCCGCATACTTAGTAAAGAACAGAGATTAGGATTTCAATCTCTGCTCGTAACCCAGATGGAGTTAATTTAATTTTCAACAAAAGATTTTTTCAAAAATTTTATAGGTACGCCCAAGATCATACTTGCAATGTCTAACAACTATCAAGAATCCAAAGCACTATCATGAACAACAAAACATATTGTCGTGCAATGGTCAAGCAAACACGAACTTCATCAATTACGTCACTACACTACAACAGTCTAACATGTGTGCTTAAAAATGATTCACGATTCAACCAACAGCTTCTCATGTTCAATCAAAAGCAACATTTTCTAAAAAAAATTTTGTCTCGACAACTCTATCATCATCGGCCAATAGTAAACATTCTACTTATTCACACAACATAAACACAAACCATAATGATATGCATGAATACGAACTATATGCAATAAACTAAACCATATGAATGCAAAACAACAAAACAAACAAAACTAATCTACCCCCCTATACTTATCCAAAGCATTGCCCTCAATGCTTCAAAAAAAATTAACAAAATTCATAACAAACACATAATGAAATCAAAAATAACACTCCCCTGGTTCCTTATTCGTCCTCTTCCTCCTTTGTAAAAGTCCAACAACAACTTCTAGTGGCGGGGGCAATATACTGCACATATAAAGGCGACATGTAAGGCATTGGATTAGAAAAAGATAATAAAAAGAAAAATCACAACAAAAAAATAATGAAAAGAGAACACTGGGTTGCCTCCCAGTCAGAGCTAAGTTTATAGACTACAGTCCGACTATGCAGAAGCAACCATCAAAGAGCGGTTGCCGCTCATAGTAAGAATCATATGACTCTACGTATGGGTCTTGATTTCCTTCGCCCTCAAGCTTGGCGTGATATATGCAGTTCAAGCTTGTTGGTCCAGCAATACTCGGCATGAATTTTTTCTTTTGGAAGGATTCTCCGAATCTAGGCTGAAGCTCATAGAAGATGCAATATTGTGGAGTTGGCGTCAATGGCAAGAATGGATCTTCTAATGATGTACATGGAAAGACCATTGACGAGGTCAAATCTATCGCCTTCAAAATTTCTTCCTCCTCCACTGTCACTTTTGACTCCTCTTTGCATGATGGTTCCTCAAAAATTATTTCCTCTTGATCTAGCGCAATTACTTCATTCTCTTGACAAATCTCAGAAAATGGTTCTATAGAGAGTTCAATATGTTCATCCAGAAGACTCAAAGAGTTGATGTGGCTTTCCAAGAACTGATTTATCTCTGTTTGTTGCGCACAATGTTCTCCAACTGAGCCACATGATCATTGTGTGTCCTCAAAATACCCAATACACTCTGCTTGATACTTTGGTGGTTGGTTCGCAAAATGTTTGGGGTTGAATTAAGGAGGATATTTGTGAATCCAACCTTGCAGTGAAGGATCAAAATGTCAATGGTAGTCGAAGTCTATCATATCATTTAACAAGTGCATCACATTGTCGTAATCTCTGTGAAACAAGTGACTGCCAGTTGACAAAGCTCCATAATCTACCCAACTTCTTGTTGTCGCATCCAAACCACCATAAAAATTTTGAACCAGAGTGTAGTTCAAAAAATCATGGCATCGAAAGTTGTTCGCCAAATCATTGAATCTCCCCCAAGCAGCATAGAAAGGCTCCGAGTATTGTTGGCCAAAACTTGTGAACACCTGTCGTTGATCCATCTCTAAGTACCTCACAAGCAAAAGAGAATAAAATTAAAATTAAAAATTAAGAAAAAGGAACGAAAAGATAGAAAAAAAATTTCTAGTCTCAAGCAAATGATCTATCCTAATATTAACTAAATAGTCCCCGGCAACGGCGCCAAAAACTTGACCAGCTAAATCGGTGTGATATGAATCTATTGGCAAGCGTACCAGATCAAATAATAGTAAAGTGGACTGAAAGTCCAAGTATCGATCCCACAGGGACTGCAGTCAATTCTCAAGAATTAATTATTTAGCTTAATCTAGACAAAATCATAAAAAGCAATTTGATTTAAATAAAATAAGAATTTATCAATAAAAACTGCTTAAGAAATAAAAATTAAAATAACCGAAGATAAAAATAATTAAATCAAAGAAAACCATGACACACGTAGGTACATAACAAATCATGTAACATGTAGTCGATTCAGGACTCAGATGTAATCTTAATTCACGGGAATTCTCCTAATTTGTTCAAAGGACTATTTCTAGAAAAATCAAACCTATTCAAATATTGATGAACTAATCTTTCGTAATTATAAACAAATTTGAATGCATTAAATATTTATGAAAATTCAGTTTACACCCAAACCGCACACTAAAACCGAATTCTATTTCTAGTCAGTTTTATACTATGTTGATTATCAAAGTGATCGAAATCAATACCTCCTCTGTCGACTTGGAATCGATTAACATGCAAGCAAACAGTTGATCAGGCTATTCACAAGACAAATATAAATATGACAATCAATAAAATAAAATCAACTCTGAAAAATCCCAAACAAACATCCAAGTTTTTTGCATAAATTTGTTCGGCTCAATCACGCCGTCTTGATTGAAAATAAACTACTCAATAATTAAAATTAATAATTCAAAAATAAAAAGAAGAAGAAAAGTAAAGAGAAATCTTCTATCCCAAGCTTTGTAGCGCCTTTCTTGCGTTGTCTGCGTTCTGGAACTTCGGAACCCTAAAAAATATGATGTATCTTCTATTTATATGGTCCGGAACTTGTACCAATTAATTTTCTTCACAAAATAGGACTTTTCGGAACAAAAATGATGCCGAAACATGCGCGCGCGCAGAATAGGTCTCGCGCGCGCGCAGAACAAAAAAACAAAGTCTGGATCAGCAACTCGCGCGCGCAGAACAAAATTTCTGCTGCGAGCGACGATTTTAAAAAATTCATATCTCGAGATCTAACTGTCGGATCGAGCTGAAATTTGGACAGAAGCTTAAAAACATCTTGAATTCATTCTGAACGGTGAACATTGGATTTGGATCTCTCTAAAATTAAATTTGAATTTTTGAACAAAGCTGCTCCGTAATTCACTCTTCAACAATTCATTTTCCTACAAAATTAACCCGAGGAGTGAAATGCACACAAATGCACTAAAACACATAAAAATACATAAAACCAATATGAAAGCACACAAAATAGACATAAACCTATCACGAAATAATGCACACAAAATGCACTTATCACCCATAATGCTTTATGCTCAAGTTCAACAGGAAGATAACACGTTTTTCCATATAACAACCTAAAGGGAGAAGTTCATATAGATGTTTTAAACGCAGTGCGATAAGCCCAAAGCGCATCATCTAGTTTATTGGACCACTATTTCCTATTAGAATTTACAGTTTTCTCCAATATTCGTTTCAATGCCCGATTCGATATTTCAAATTTCCCACTAGTCTGGGGATGATAAGTTGTTGCCACCTTGTGAGTGACCCCATATTTACTCAATAATATGTCAAATTGATGATTGCAAAAATGGGTTCCTCCATCACTAATGATGGCTCTAGGTATGCCATATCTAGCAAAAATAAAATTTTTCAGAAATTTGTTTCCTTCAGATGCGGGAAACGGCCCCATGAAATCAATGCCCCAAATATCAAAAACTTCACATACAAGTATATTATTCAAGGGCATCTCATGTCTCCTAGAAATGTTTCCACTTATTTGACATGCATCACAAGCAATCACATAGGACTAAGCATCTTTAAACAATGAAGGCCAATAAAATCCTGACTGAAGCACTTTAGCAGCGGTTCTTCCCATGCCAAAATGTCCTCCATTTGAACCTGTGTGACAGTGTGAGAGTATAGAGTTTACCTCTTCTGCTGAGATGCATCTATGAATTATACCATCTGCACAGATCTTAAAAAGAAAAGAATCTTCCCACAAAAAAATATTTCAAATCAGAGAAAAATTTCTTTTTCTGTTGATAATTTATGTGTGGGGGAAGAAACTTACTTGAGAGGTAGTTTACAATGTTTGCGTACCATGGTTAATTTGTTACCTCGAAAATCTGCTCATCTGGGAATTCATCGTGGATCACTTGATTTTCCGTTCCTTGCTTCTCTAGAAGAGATAGATGATCTGTTACTTGATTTTTCGAGCCCTTCCTGTCAATAATTTGCAAGTCAAATTCTTGTAAAAGTAATACCTAACTAATTAACCTGGGTTTAGCATCCTTCTTGCTCATCAAGTATTTTAGCGCAGAATGGTCAGTGTGGACAATAACTTTGCTTCCCACCAAATATGATCTGAATTTTTCCAATGCAAACAATACGGCAAGAAGTTTTTTTTTTGTTGTGGCATAGTTCAGTTGGGCGGCTGACAGTGTGATGTTGGCATAATAAATTACATGAAGTACTTTATCCCTTTTATACCCAAGCACGGCCCCCAACGCGGTGTCACTAGCATCACACATCAACTCAAAAGGAAGACTCTAGTCTAGTGCTACTATCACCGGTGCGCTTGTCAATTTCTGCTTCCATATCTGAAACACCTATAAACACTTAGCAGAAAAAATAAACGGTACCTCCTTTATCAATAAGTTAGTGAGGGGTTTGCAATAGAAGAAAAATCTTTAATAAATCTCTTATAGAAACCAGCATGCCCTAGAAAACTCCTTATGCCTTTCATGTTTATGGGAGGTGGAATTTTTTCAATTACTTCTAGTTTCGCTCGGTCCACCTCCAGACCTTTCTCAGATACCTTATGCCCTAACACAATCCCTTCACGCACCATGAAGTGACATTTCTCTCAATTCGACACAAGATTACTCTCCTCACACATCTGCAACATTTTTCCATGTTACACAAACAATCATCAAAAGAATAGCCAATCACAGAAAAATCATCCATGAACACTTAAATAAACCTTTCTACCATATCATGGAAATACCTATCATGCAACGTTGAAAAGTAGCAGAGTAATTACACAGGCCAAACGACATCCGTTTATATGCAAAATTACCATATGGGCAGGTAAAATTAGTTTTATGTTGATCCTCAGGTGCTATGGGTATTTGCATATAACCCGAATAACTGTCTAAAAAACAGTAAAAAACATGGCCAAAAAGCCTCTCAAATATTTGATCAATAAAGAGAAGGGGAAAATGGTCTTTATGAGTGGCGTCATTTAACTTCCTATAATCAATACATACCCGCCACCCCGTAAAATTTCTAGTAGGGATTAGTTCATTATTCTCATTTTCAATCACAGTAATCCCTCCTTTTTAGGCACTACCTGAATTGGACTCAACCATTCACTATCAGAGATAGGATAGATAATACCTACATCGAGAAGTTTGATCACTTACTTTTTCACTACCTCTTGCATGGCTAGGTTCAGGCGCCTTTGTGGTTGAGTGGATGTATTGTGCTCCCCCTCCATAAGTATCTTATGCATGCACATGGATGGGCTAATTCCCTTTATTTCCACAAGGCTCCATCCAATTTCTCTTATATGCGCTCTGATCACTCGCAGCAGCTTGTCTTCCTCAAAACCTGTCAAAGAAGAGGAACATATTATTGGAAGTTTATCATTCTTCATCAAATACAAATATTTTAAATGAGCCGAAAGTGGTTTAAGTTCAAGAGTGGGAGGCTCCTCGGCTGATGGCTTTAATGGCTTTGGGATGTGCCCAAGATCTCCTATCTTGGAATTAATTTACTTTTCAAGAGGCTTTATCCCATCTAGATATATCACGACATCTTGGACCTTCTCGCTGCCATGTTCCTCAAGCATCGTTCCAGTCAAACATATTTCTAATGGATCCACAGATAATTGTTCCTGCAAAGAACACTCAACCAAATTATTAGTAACATCAATTCTGAAACAATCAGAATTGTCTGCAGGATAACGAAGACCTTGAAACAGATTCAAAATAACATTTTCATCATTCATGCGCAAAATTAAATCTCCCTTATGAACATCAATTAAAGCTTTTCTAGTGGAATTTCGTACCTTAATAAATGTCCTAGATGTCCCAGCATCTAAATTTCATCACTACAGTTCAAGTAATCATGCGTTACTCATAATGCTCTAAAAGCTTTAACTAAGATAATAGATACTCCCAAATTTTAATACGGATATCGGACTATACCTGCGTTCGTCTTCAGCCCGCTGATGTCGATAGTCCCAAAACTTGGGCACAACTCCGCTATGAGCTCGGAGACGCTTCGCCAAGGCTCGCTCCTTGATAAAGAAGGCTGGAAACCCTCCAGATTACTCAGAACACAAGAGAGAAAGGAAGTGTAATTGGTGAAAAATTATGATGTTCGGACCCCTTTTTTATAGATGGAGATCGGAAGCTCTGAACTCCCGATCGGACGTTCCAATCTCCGCATGCATGCCACGTTCCGAACTTCCACGATCGGAAGCTCTGATCCCTAATTCAGAAGTTCCTATCTTATGCATGCAGCTACGTGTTCAAACGTCAATGACACGTCACAAATGCGCATGGCCTAACTACGATCGGAAGCTCCGATCATACTACGGACGTTCCGATCTCTCAAGAGCTTCCGAACTCCTTCGCCCCTTCCGAACCCTACGGAACCTCCAAACTCTACAAAGCATTGGGTTCGGACCTTCCGAACCACCCGGGCCCAATAAGCCCATTAACCATTTTTTGGACATTCTGGATCTGATTTCTTTGTCTGTTTGATTTAATTAAAATCCCTTAATCATTTTTTTATTAATTCTAAACATTTTTAGCCAAATCAATCAGGTGAAATGGGACTGGGCTACTACAGTTCAAGTCAAGATCCGTCTACTATCTAGACCAAAAAGTTAGTTCATGATAAATTTAAAAATAATACTAAGCATGTTCTTCCAATAATTCATAAAAACAAAAATTTAGAATTAAAAATTAACAAGACAAAGTTGGAATAAGCTTCTCCGTCCCAGAACGCCGCCATCTTTCATATTCGTACCAAGTTCTCTTGCTCTTTTGTGCTCCAAAATTCTCCTAGTCGTCTTGTATGATGCAAACCCTGAAAAAGTCCTCAAAAAGTCACCCAAAATTTCCTTTTATACCGTCGTAAAAAGTTTTCATATTTTTCGAGACTGCGCATCGCGGGTGCGCTCAAATAAAATGCAAGTGCGCTATGATCTTGAACATCGGGCATGGGTGCACTGGGTATTGGGCGCGGGTATGCCCTGTGTAATTTGTGAGAGTGCGGGTGCGCTTGATGTTGGGCAGGGGGGCGCTGATCAGCATCAAAATTTCTTCGAAACTGTTCTTGCCTAGCGCGGGTTCGCACTGTTTGAAACTTATTTCTTGCTCCGACTTCTATGTTCGTACTTCCTTTTGCTTCGATCCTATATCCGTCTCCTCGTTTCATCTCAGATCATTTATATGCAGTGCTGGGGCACTGATGCTTCGAATTTTATCCTTCTTTTGAAAGTTTTTATTCCCATATTTTTGCACGTTTCCCTCCTTTATTTTATCACAAATAAAATGATCATTAATAAAATTCCTGCAAACAACACAAAAAAACAAAATATGCATAATATCGCTCGATAAATAATAAAAACCAAGTTAAATCATATAAAATATAAGTGCAAAACTTTAACTTATCTTTCATTCTCTTTATTTTATGTAATATTTTAGGATTAGATTTTTTCATCACCAAAAAGAGGGAAATGGTTGGATCCGTTAGTTTTGGTGAAACAAAAATATTTCATTGTTGTAGATCAAGCTGTCTTAACCTCTATTTCAGGTCTCGACCGTCAAAGACTCGAGGGAAGCTATCAAATTGTCTCTAGCGGTTAGGGTTTTCAAACACTAAAGTTTGAGAAGATCCAAATGACCTCCCAAGAACAGACAACCTAATCAACCTTTCACCTTTTCAATGATTATTTGAAACGGTAAAGTAAAGATTTATTCTAATTCAAGATACACACTTTACAAAGTACTCCAAATACTTTATCAAAAAATTTTGTCGACAAGCCATGCATGCACAACTAATAAGGAATTAGAAAATCGGAATGTTTTTTTTTTCCGAATTGCACATCTCTGAGACTGTGCATAATGGTTATTTGTGACTGTTTCTTCCCATATTTGGACCCATTCAAATATCTCATTTATTGCAGTGTACTATCTATTAAGATGAGACGACGACAATGTTGCTTTCACATTTATGAGCTTACAGTCGAATGGATCAATGATAAAGTGACTATTGATAAATGTGCATCAAGGAGTGAAGAACTTTGAACACATTATCTTTATCTTTTCTCTCTCGAATACTCAAGCTTGCATTCTCATATACACTTTGAGCACTTAAGAAATCCATATTATATTCTCCTCAAATCAACCCTCGCATTCAAGAAATATATCAGATCATTAAGGTACAACCAAGAGTTCATCAAACTACTCGATCGACTACTTCAGACAGAAATCCTTCGAAGAAGTGTTTGATAGTTTGGATTTGAGGATTCAAACATTTGTTACTATTGTGTGGTATTTTTGTTGATAAGGCGTGTTATATTATCCTCGTGATTAGGTAGGAGTTTAGATTTAGGTAGTGGATAAGTCCTAAGTTGAAGTGGGTTATTACAAAGTGTTGTAATTCCAAAGTCTTCTAGTGCATTCCTTCTTAAATAGAAGAAAGGGATCGGAGATATAAAAGGATTTTTGCATTCAAGTTTCTTACAAAACCATTGCGTGATTTATCTTTCTGTATTATTTATCTTGTTGTAATTATCTTGAGTTGAGTACAAATATTCACCAGAAACACTTGAACCGTTTTTCTCACTATTTGTGGTTTGACTGTTTTTAGGTGTTGAGAAAGTGGTCTTGTCTGTCTTACACCAACTCATCGAACACATTATTTGTAAGTGTTTTAAAAAAATATTTTTGAATTTTTTATTCAACCCTCCTCCCCCCACCTCTGCCTCTCCACACACACAACCGATTCTAAAAAAAATATTTTCAACTCTTTAAATTTTGCCACTTCCAAATCAAGTTGAGAATTTTGTGATGGATAAGCGTGTGAATATTGAAGCTTCTGAATTAAAAGATATTGGTGATATTTATGTATATATGGTTCAAACCAAGAAGAGATGTGGCATATCAATAGTTTACAAGCTTGTGATTTTTACTTAGATTTTATCGATCACAACCGTTAGAATGGTGAGAGAATTTTCTACTATGAATATTAGTAAGAATCGTCTTCGTAATCAGATGGAAGATGACTATTTGAATCATAGTTTAATTACTTATATTGAAAAATTTACATATATTTTATAGTTGTCGAATAAAGTTATTGCTAATTATTTTTAAAAAATTTCAATTCGCAGGGGTTAATTATAAGTTAAACTCGAAATGTAACAATATTATTTTGAATCCATTATTATATTTTAAAGTTTGTTATGTGATGATTATATTACACACACACATTTGTGATATTTGGTTCTCTTTCCAACTGCCCACCTCGACAAAATTCCTAAATCTGCCCATGTATATAATAAGACTTCAATGTGGAAGAAATAGTATTTATACGGAGTGAACAATATAATAAATTAAAATTTTTAAAATATTATAAAAAATGCGCAATAATTTTATAAATATAAAATAAATGGAAAACAAAAACAAAACCGAGGCCTGTAATATGTTAAAGTTTCTTTCAAACATATATGTCTCCTTGTATGGTGCTTCGGGGTTCACTATGGACGATTGTTTCCCAAGATACAACAGTGGTACCTACAACTTAGCAAAAGTTTAATATAGACGAACTGAACAATACCTGAACTTTATCACAATTTTGACAAGAAAATCACAGAAAACATTCGTGAGAAGAAATGAGAAGAAAAGGTATTTCAAGTTATGTTTTGAATAAATAAAACATGCAAAAATTGCTTGCGTGTTGAGGGAGAATATCAAGGCCATTGGTTGGAGCATAGCGGATATAAAGGGGATCAGCTCTTCCATGTGCATGCACAAAATTCTGATGGAATTTGATCACAAAACATCAACTCAACCTCAACGGCGGCTCAATCCTGCTATGCAAGAAGTGGTAAAGACGGAGGTAATCAAACTTTTGGATGCAGGTATTATCTATCCCAACTCTGATAGTAAGTGGGTTAGTCATGTCCAGGTTGTTCCGAAAAAGGGTGGGATTACTGTTGTGAAAAATGAGAATAATGAATTAATTCCCACTATGACTGTTATGGGTTGGCGTGTTTGCATAGATTATAGAAAACTTAATGATGCAACCCGTAAAGATAATTTTCCCCTACCCTTCATTGATCAAATGTTGGAAAGATTAGCCGGACATCCTTTTTATTGTTTCTTGGATGGCTATTCGGGTTATATGCAAATTCCCATTGATCCTGAGGATCAAGAAAAAACCACTTTTACATGTCCTTAAGGGACTTTGGCATATAAACGAATGTCATTCGGTCTTTGTAACGCACCGGCTACTTTCCAACGCTGCATGATGGCAATTTTCCATTACATGATTGAGGATTTTATTGAAATATTCATGGATGATTTTTCAGTGTTTGGCTCTTTATTTGATGCTTGCTTGCTGAATTTTTCTAAGGTTTTATAAAGATGTGAAGAGTCCAATTTAGTTTTGAACTGGGAAAAGTGTCATTTTATGGTGAGAGAGGGAATAGTTTTGGGACATAAAATTTCTGAAAGTGGAATTGAAGTTGACAAAGCAAAAATTGAGGTAATTGAGAAACTTCCTCCGCCATCAAATCTGAAAAGGGTGCGTAGTTTTTTAGGACATGCAGGATTTTATAGACGGTTCATTAAGGATTTTTCTAGCATCGCCAAGCCAATGACTAATTTGCTTATAAAAGATGTACCGTTTGATTTTTCTGCTGAGTGTGTACAGGCCTTTTAGATTTTGAAGAAGAAATTAATCACTGCACCGGTGATGGTAGCACCTGATTGGGAATCACCTTTTGAGGTGATGGGTGATGCGAGTGACATAGCTTTAGGAGCAGTTTTGGGACAGAAGAGAGACAGATGCATACATGTCATTTACTATGCGAGTATGACACTATCAGCGGCCCAACTGAATTACGCTATAACAGAAAAGGAGTTACTCGTTGTGGTTTTTGCACTTGATAAATTCAGATCTTATCTGCTTGGGAGCAAAGTGATCGTGCACACTGACCATTCGGCCCTGAAATATTTGATGAATAAAAAAGATGCAAAACCAAGATTAATTCGTTGGATTCTTCTCTTGCAGGAATTTGATTTGAAGATCATCGATAGGAAGGGCACCGAGAACCAAGTGGTGGACCATCTTTCACGCCTGGAGAATCCCATTCAGAGCAATAGCATTATTTATGATGAATTTCCTGATGAACAACTCTTTGAGGTGAACAATTTACCATGGTATGCTGATTTTGTAAACTACCTCTCAAGTAATTTTCTACCACCGCACTTTACTTATCAGCAAAATAAGAAATTTTTTTCTGACTTGAAATACTATTTGTGGGAAGATCCTTATTTGTTTAGAATATGCGCAGATGGTATAATTAGGCGGTGTGTACCCAAGGAAGAGGTAAGTGACATTTTATTTCACTGTCATAAGGGTCCAACTGGAGGTCACTTTGGTGCGACCAGAACCGCATCTAAAGTGCTTCAATCTTGCTTTTATTGGCCCACTTTGTTTAGGGATGCGCATGAGTATGTGATAAAGTGTGATGAGTGTCAGCATACTGGTAACATCTCTAGGAGACACGAAATGCCGCTTAATAATATCTTGGTTTGTGAACTTTTTGATGTGTGGGGAATAGATTTCATGGTTCCCAGTTTCTGTTGGGAACAAATATATTCTGGTTGCTGTAGACTATGTGTCTAAATGGGTAGAGGCGAGTGCCTGCAAAAATAATGATGCGAAGGTTGTCATTCAGTTTCTCAAGAAAAATATTTTTTCACGTTTTGGCACACCTAGAGCAATTATCAGTGATGGGGGTACTCATTTTTGTAATCGTCAGTTTGACAGTCTGTTAGCTAAGTATGGGGTTAGGCATAAGGTGGCAACACCTTACCATCCTCAGACCAGTGGTCAAGTCGAGGTGTCGAACAGAGAAATCAAACGCATTCTGGAGAAGACCGTTGGTGCTTCAAGGAAAGAATGGTCTAGTAAACTCGACGATGCACTGTGGGCTTATCGTACAGCTTTTAAAACCCCAATTGGAATGTCTCCATTTCATCTAGTGTATGGAAAATCATGTCACTTGCCTGTAGAACTTGAACATAAGGCTTATTGGGCTACTAAATTTTTGAATTTTGATGTCAAAGCCACAGGTGAAGAGAGGTTGCTGCAGTTACAAGAATTGGAAGAGTTTCGGCTTGATGCTTATGAGAATGCCAAGCTTTACAAAGAAAAGACCAAACGTTGGCATGATCAGCATATTGTGAATCGAGAATTCGAGGTGGGACAACAGGTATTATTATATAAATCTCGTTTAAAGTTGATGCCAGGTAAGTTGCGGTCGCGTTGGTCAGGCCCTTACACGATTACTCAAGTCTTCCCATATGGCACCGTGGAAATCACAAGCGAAGCTACTGGAAAATTCAAGTGAATGGCCATAGACTTAAGGTATATCGAGGTGGCGAGGTGGTCGATGAGCAGATCACCGTGAATCTGCAAGATCCAAATTAAAAGGGAAGCACAGTCGGGCTATAAACTATAAATTTAGCGCTTGCTGGGAGGAAACCCAGTTTCTTTTCTTTTTGTTTCTTTATTTCGTATTATTTTGTTTTATTGGTTGATTTATTTTTGTCTTTTTTTTCTTTGATCTCAGTGATTTTTTGTTGGGTGCAGATATTTTACTGACGCTGATATATCATTGGTTGCGGAGGAGAGTACGTATATTGTTGGGAATCGTATCATTAAGGGGAGTCTCTGTACATTTATGCATCTTGCGTGCTTGAGTGTTTTATCTGAAATTTTTAGATGCAAACTAATTTGTGTGGTTTAAGATTGTGATTTTTAAGGGTTATTTTTCGATCATTATTTTGAGCTGAAAAAGGTGACACGGACGCTGCACGGACCCTGTGTTAGTGTCCGGATATTTAAAATGATAGAAATTGTGAAAATGCGTAGCTACACGGACCAAGATACGGACCAATGTTCAGGGTCCGTGTAATTTGAACACCGTAAACGTCAAGGAACGGACCAGTTTCCAGGGTCCGTGCAAATTTTTTTTTTTTTTTTTTACTCAGAAAATTTTGCAAAATGCGAGGGCACACGGATGAAGACACGGACCTTGACCCGGGGTCCGTGCATATTGTTCGCATTTTTTTTCTATCTTTCGAAGCTGCACAGATCAGGACACGGACCCTTAACCGGGCTCCATGTATGTCGGTTTTTGGTTTAAATTTCTCAGACTCGCGATCTGTGTTACTCAATCCCCTTTTTCAATCCCTAAATCCCCAAATTCGTTCCTCCTTGTTTCTCCCTCTCCAGACCCCGTTCGTCCTCCTCCGGCTATCACCTCCGTATCCTTCACCCGTTTACACCTCCGTGCCATCGCCTTACACCCAGAAACCTTTGTTCGGACATCGTCTCCAACTATCACGGCGCCTTCTCCGTTACGTTTTCTGTTTCTATCACTGCCAGGGCCGCCCCTGCTTGTCCTTTTCTCACTAATTCTCCGGGAATCTTGTTGATTTTACTTTGGGTAAGCGCGGCTTTACTTCTCTGGTTGGATATTTAGTTGTCCCTTGGTTAAATTGATGCAGTGTTTGGCTTGCGGTTTTGGAATTCACAGTTGGAGATTGTCTGGAGCGTTGGAAGTTAGTAATTATTGTTGATTTTTGTTCCGTGGGTATTGTTGTCGTGATTGCTGTGTTGGGTTGGATATATTGATTAAAGTTGAATTGCACTT
This sequence comes from Henckelia pumila, assembly GCF_033568475.1. Classification (NCBI taxonomy): domain Eukaryota; kingdom Viridiplantae; phylum Streptophyta; class Magnoliopsida; order Lamiales; family Gesneriaceae; genus Henckelia; species Henckelia pumila. The sequence goes on along the minus strand of NC_133123.1, from coordinate 225,211,493 downwards.
TTGGTTAGTTGTGTTGTGTTGTTGCGATTGATTGGGTGGTTTATTTTAGCTTCTTCTTTGATATATTGGCGGTTTTGAAAATTTTGTCGCTCATTCGGCTTGTGCTGGGAGATTTGGCTGTAGTGGTGATTGATAAATTGATTGTCTTGAGTTCTTTGGTTTGGTTTGTGTTGGAGTTTCGGCAGAGGTGTTGCTGGATTTATTGTTTATTTTGATATGGCGCCGAAGAAAACCGTGGGTAAGCATGCGAGGGGTTGTTCTTCTTCTTCTCGCATTGGTCAGGGGAGTTCTTTTGATGTGTCTCGGTTTATCAGTTTAGAGAATTTTCAGTGGTACGAGAAAATGAAGGGTAATTCCATGATTTTTGAGAAATCGATTCATCCCACAATTGATGCTCAGGTATCACTGAGGGCGGTGTTTGATAAGTTTGGCTGGGGGTCAATGTTAGACATTAGGGGTGATTACTTTCCTGAGTTGGTGTGGCAGTTTTATGCCAATATTGAGGACAAGTACAAAATAGGGATGCAAACAATTCAGACTTTTGTGAAGGGTGTTCGTATCGAAGTGACGAGTGAGTTCTTGACCCAGCTTTTGCACATTCCGAATGAGGGCCCTCCGGTTGTTTACAACCAATATGATGCTATACTGTCTGACCCTGCCTACAATTTCAACCTTGCTATGTCACGCCTCACCTACCGTAGGGTCAAAATTGGTTCTCGTTACAGCATCCTCCCTACCACTCTCCCTTTGATTGATCGCCTCATTTTCTACTTCATCAATGCAAACATCATCCCTTGGAAGTCTGGGAACAATGAGGTGCGCAACCTGGATATATATTTGATTGATAAGATGGTGTATGGGTTGGGAGATATTCCTGCGATTCCATTGGTGACCATCTTGATCACACATATGCGCACTGTCGCTCACTTGGCCTGTGCTCCGAATGCAAAGCATCACACTCCTTTCGCCGTTACAGTTTCGAGGATTTTGTCTGCTTGCGGCGTCGATTTGACTGGCGAGGCTTCTCTTGCACCAGCGCCGAAGCAAGTGCTCACCACCCACGCGATGACTGGTATGTATTTTATCTTTCGACAGGGTGGATGGTATAAGAACCCTGAGAGCCGCAACACTCACTATCACGCACGAGATCCCCCAGTCCCACCACCTACAGCTGCCGATGAAGCCCGAGCGGCTCGCATTCAGGAAGAAGCTGCCCTTGATCAGGCTGCTGATCCTCCCGCCGGTGCACATGTACATGCCAGAGCTCCGAGGGGTACTTGTCGCATTTTCTCTGCCATATTTGACTGCTTGGATGAGCTTTGCACCGGTATGGCTCGACTACAGCATCACGCCATTTCCCAGTCCTACTCCACTGACATTCATGCCCCGCCTTTTGATCGCTCTGCCCTGGATGACCTTACCGAGTCAGCTTCTACTTCGAAGGAGGAGTAGTTTAGAGATATTTTCTGCTGTGGTTTTTTTGGATGTTATGGATATTTTGTTATGGGTTTTGAACTATGTGTGTTTTGGAATTTATTTGCTGTAGTTGCTTCTCTTTCGACATATTTGCGGATACTCTAACCTATTCTAGTTATGTCGTGGGTCTTAATTGTTGTTGCACTTTATCACTTTTGTTAGTTGGAGTTTTATGGATATTGTGGTTATTCCCTCAGTGGTGCTTATTTTTGTTGAATTTACTTTGGGAAGCCTATATGTGTGCTTGTGTGCGTGATTTTTTTATTTTACGCGTTTTGGTTGGTTTTGTTGTTCTCTTTGCTCAGGCTGCCGCTTACCCCTAATTTTGCATGGTTGTCAACATTCACTACAACAAAAACAGCAAACGACAACGAATAAAATCTGTTGTTGTATGGGTCTCAAAACCGTTGTACTTTTGGGTGTTGTCAAAAGTATACGTTGCTTTCAAAAGACAACGAATTTTATCCGTTGTCGTTGCTTTCAAAAGACAACGGTTTTTATCTGTTGTCGTATATCAAACTTTTAACAACACCGAAAATTACAACGGTTTTAAAATGATAAAGACAACGGATTTTATCCGTTGTCGTTGCTCAAATAAAAAATAAAAAAAATTAATTTTAATATACAAATTTTCAATATTATAAATAAAAAAAATTTAAAATTTCTAAAATAAATTTAATATACAATTTTTTAATATTACAGATCGATATTCTAATTCTAAATCAATCTACACTAGAAAATATATAGATCGAGTTATGAACTAATCTATATAAATTAACTTGTAAAAATCCTTCCATATTAACATGCACCATTATCCCCTGCAACAATTCAAAAAAAAATTACAACAACAAATCAGAAATGACACAGACATAGAATAAATGCGAATTTTAGTTTTCAATTGTTATATTGTAAATGAAAATCAAACTACACTGTAAATTGTATCCACGAGTTTCACAATACATAAATCAAGACATACAAAATCAACCCCTATTGAATTCAATTCCAGTACCTCAACCCCCCTTCCCACTGGAAAAAACTAAGACAGAAATCTATGGGGCGTGTGAAGATACCTTCCCAAGAAAATGAAATCATTCAAGAGGAAACACTGCCCGTCTCAACTATTCTCACACACCTATTTTTACATATGCATGCACTTAATATCACAGTCAATGGTTATCAATATCATCCAAAAATTGGTAAGGTAATAATACTGTCTTAACTACAGAGATCAGTATTTTATCCATTGTGCCTTATTTAATATAAGTTTCAGACTTTCTGTAAGCTTAAGAATCACTCAAAGACTCGATAAAATCTTCATAACAAGACCTACATCTCATTTTCTTTGAGGACCTCACAATGATTATAGAATACATCATGAAAGATTGAAACGACGTACCTGTGCACAAGGCTCTAAAATTTTATGCAAGAGAAATAAAAATCAGCAATAAACACGTCACTGGTGCTGGAGGCCCTCTGCAGCAGTTAATTAAAAAATAATGATATCTTACCTACAGTCTTAGGAACAGTTTTACCAAAGAGGCCCATTGTAACACGCCCTGACAAAAAGGGATTTCATAAATCAGTTTTCAAAAGCAAGGAAAAACGAAAAAAATTCTGTTAATCTTCCACTTAGAAGTTATCATTAAATGTATAATATTAAAAATATAATCTATATTTGTAAACGATAAGGGGACTTCAAGAGACAAAAGGCATGCAAAGTTTCACCCCATGACATTAAGAATCTGGCCAGATCCAATACCCTCCATTTATCACACAACGAATAGACACGTAACTTGGTGAGACAAATGCATTAAGATTTTGACAAGCTATCAGACATATCTCTGAAATACGACATTTTGAACTTCAGTAAAATTAACAAGAACAATCGTGTCTTTAAAATACCTAATCCAAACCTCAAAAATAATAGCAAGAACCACATATAATGCAATACGTACCCACACAATGTGTGTGTGACAATATGTGTATAGACATGAATATACTTTGAATTTCCCCTCAATTACGCTGCTCACAATTGTTTTTTTTATAAGAACGTGAAAAACGAATTGAATATTCTTCTCTACTCCTAAGAACAAATCTTGAATTGTTTTAAATGTATATTTATGATACTCAAAAATTAAATATTAGAGAACACATTTATTTATGCAAACTTGACATGCTAATTTGTAAAAGAAAAGATATACACTAGCATACTTTTTAACTTTTAATAATTCGACAAGTAGATCAAAGTTCCAAGATAGAGTAGCGGTGAAATTTTCTCGTTTTCGATGGAACAAAAGAGATTCTTTAATTTTTAATTAAACAGTTTTTTTTTCATAACACAGTTGAATTTTGGTTACCTTTTAGACTTTGCTTTCCGTAATAATGGTACTAAACGAAGCTAACTTGTTGGCCCTCAGATTAGAAAAAAGTTGTGGTGAATAATAATGGGGATGGACAAGATAGTTAACTAATTCAATTAATAAAATATTGAATATTTAAGTGCCACCTCAGTTGCCCTTTGATTTAATTTGTTCGTCCACTATATGTTTCTTGATTGTGTTTTAGATCTATTTATGCCACCTATCTATATGTATAAACTTCCCCACCCAAGTTCAAATTAGACAAATTTCTTCATACAACAATCCATAATACAAGTTAGATCTGGTAAAATTCATATGAAACCACGTATAGCCAGGTAATATGTATATTCATCAAATCGAAGATTAAAAAATAAATAAAAAAACAAATTACAAGGCTACAACAGAAGAACTGAAATTGCCACAGGATACGCCGCACCATGAACAGAAGTCTTCGTTTTGAGCATAATCCCAATCCAAAAGTACGTTGACCACATTGCTAAAAGAAGCTTTAATGGACATTAATGCTTCACCTGTAAACATCAGTAACATATTTAGGATAGAACAAAAACTTCCTCCGCGTATCAATCATCATGAAAAACCAAATTTAGCAATACACACACAAAGGTATTAATTAAACACTATAGGGAGGCATACGCAGAAAATGAAGGATATCGTGGTAGTCAAAGATGACTTACGCATTGCTCGAAGAAGCCCCAATGGCCGAAGCTTGATCCAAGCTATTGGTACTCATTGTATCAGCCGAAATAACCACATAAATTCCACTACATTCACCACTCCCCCTCGATACACCACAAGAACAGCAGGCAAGGTGGAGAAGAGGTACACAAATCACGAATAAGAACTAAAAACCAGTAGAGTTTCAAGCCAATTACCTCAATTTGAAACACTTCCAAAATTAATGTCTGAGCTGTCAAAATGTAAATAACGAATCGTTTACCAAAAGTGCAACAACCATTTCATTCTTGTCACAGTATTTACAATAAGTACTTCAAAGAAGAGGAATGTGAAATATCAACGCTAAGAATTTGAATCCTTCCCAATTCGCACTGCTTCTCTTCATTTCATCAGGATGAATTCGATAAGTTAAATATAACCAAACAAGAAAATCGCACTAATGGTTGCTGAATTGAGATAAATACCAGCAAAAATCAGATCTAAAATTCAATCAACAAACTAAAGATCCAAAATTTTACGTACATTGAACATAAAATCCTTGACTCCAAAATCAAGATCATAAGTAACAAAATTTAGAACTATCCTTTTGAAATTGTTGAGGCCATTAAAAAGATTAACATTCATGCAATACATATGTTTTGATTGAATTAAATAATTAATAATTGGAGAGGTGGGAAGCTGAATACATATAGATAGGTGGCAGGAATAGATCTAAAACACAATCAATAAACTTAAGATCCCAACTTCATGATAAATGAAATCCATGGCAAGAAAGAAAGAAACCTTATTCAATGAAATTCAGAGCTACCATTTTGCGCCCTTAAATGCCATTCAATACGAACAAAATTATACAATCAAAACCCAATAGAGAAAAGCGTTTCAGAATATGAACAATTAAAAAAGAGAGAAATGGTAGCTAAATTCACATAAATGGGAAGCATACATTAGATCTAAAATACAATCAAGAAACAGAAAATCCCAACAAACATGATCATAAATAGAAAAAATAAGAATGAACAAGATCGTACATAATCAAATACAAAGTTTCCTCCACAGCACAACATATCTAAGACAGAGAGTTGAAGGAGGAAGAAATTGGTGCCTTGTTGCGAGAAAGACAGAGAAATGTTGTGTGAAAGGCGTAAAGAATGGAATATGAAAAAAGTTTGGGAAGGGTTTCAAATTTGGCTTCCTAAGAAAATCTACAGATGCAGCAAATCGATTTTCCAAAACCAAATAACAGCAGAAGATTACAACCAAAAGGGAAAACCCAAGCAAATCGCCGTCGTTTCAAGTAGAGCCTTGAGCATTATCACTTGCTGAATCTCTTGCGACTTGTTCCACGACGGTCTCCTCATCCCTGCACCAAAAAAAAATGAAGAAACAAAGTAGGTCTTTTGACAGGGATTGCTGAATATGAAAGTTAAAACCAACAACTTGGAAACCTTTCTCCTTCAGGTAACGGCGGAAGTCCTCCCGAGTAAGCTGAGCAATGTCATCTTCAGTGAGCTTCTGAAGCGGCTTATCGAGAAGAGATTTGTCGAGAGAAGACTTGCCGGCGGTAGTTTCTTCGCGACCCAGCCCGGATCCGCTACCTAATCAGAGTTAAGAGCATAATTAAACATGCATTAAATAAATCGTTGCGGAAGACTTAAATAAAAACAGACCGGCAGAATACAACCGGTTAAACCAATTCGATTTATACAACCAAATCTGGTGCTCAATCCTGCACCTACACCTGCCCCGTCGAATGGGGTGTCCAAATACACAGAAAAGACTGGACGTGAGCTCTAAGCTCAATACGAAAGCACTGGGTAAAACATACAAATATAATGCATGCAAATGATAGGGTATCCATATCTGGGATAACTGTATATAACTGCTCAGTAAAGGCGCCTAGGACATGAGTGGTACAACCCAGGGAGCAAACCCTGCATACGCTGCTCATTCCTACAGGACGTGGACTGTGTCCCCAGATGCTAATCACCCATGACCTGTCAGTCACTGAGCACTAGACATCAACCGTCCAGACAGGGCTGAGCGGCCCTACGTGGCTCATCTCACAAGATGGACAGGCACAATATGATATGCACATGCTGCATAATAAATGACATACAAAATGCAACATATAAGCATGCAAAACCCGCTGGCAATCTCAGTCTGTACTTGCGTACCTTACTACAGGCAGTCCTAGCAGTCCCACTCTAGGTTCCCAGCCTATATCAGCTCTACAATGCAAATACTCATGCATCAATAATTAAGCTCTAAAAGTCTTAAATAAGCTATTGCATACTCCTAAATAATTTAAGGAGACCATAGCTATACCTGCGTCCGTCGTCAGCCCGCTGATGACAATTGCCTCAAAACTTAGGCACATCTCCTCCTCGACGTCGGGATCGCTATGCCACTTCCGGATTCCCAATAGGATGCCTAGAACTCCCTAGATCTGAGTTAGAAGGCTTAGAAATCAGAGAGAAGAGAGGGAAAGGTGCACTTTGAAAATGAAATCTCGGCCCCCTATTTATAGACGGAGTTCGGAGCCTCCGAACCCGGTTCGGAACGTCCGAACACGATCTGAACCTCCGATCCCATCTTCGGAGCATCCGATCGCCCAATATTACGTCAGCCATGATGTCACCTTGCTGGCGTAAGCGATGACGTGTGCCCTGGTCCCGATCGGAACGTCCGATCTTACCGACGGAGCTTCCGATCCACTTCGGAGCCTCCGATCCAGTTCGGAGCCTCCTGACTTGGTTCGGAGCTTCCGAACCCTCCGGACCTTTGGGACCTTCCCGGCTATTTTGAGTGTCCTGAATCCATTTCTAGACTCCGTTAACCCATTTGGGATTTCCTTAATCATGCTTCACTTAATCTAAACATGATTACATGATTAATATACTCATTAATCGCTAATTCTGGATACGGGTCATTACATTCTCCCCCTCTTAAAAGATTTCGTCCTCGAAATCTAAGGTAATACCTCGAGAACGTACCAGAAACCCTTGCTCGAGTGTCTGGTCAAAATATCCTCCGACACACTCAGACTCCCGTCAAATTCTCTGCAAGCTTCATTAATGCTGAACTGCATTAACATTTTCCCAGCTGAAAATTTCTGCGCTACTTGATGACAACCAATATTCCTTGACACTAACGTATCACAGCACTGATACGTACTCTGTCGTAACCACAATCTCACTGATCACGAAGGATGCAAACACCCATTTGATCAAGATTATAGTCTCAAAAGAAATCTTATACTGACGAAGACCAAGTCATAACCTGACTGGTTTTACGGCATTCGTCGAATTACTTATCGAATCTAACCATCTAATGGTTCCAAAAGTTCTCGGTGTTCAACACCTCTAGTCAAGAAAACACTAATCCCAACCTTGTGCTGACACAACAAAGCCCAAATTCTCCTCAAGAGAATCTAGTTGTTCAAGTCTATACTTCAACGTAACTGCTCGCAATGTTCCCTAGACGGGTTATCCTCCCCCACTCTCCCTGAAACACAACCGGCTTTCCAAGGAATACTGGGAACTTAAACCATCATGTCTAGTACATTCTGCTGTCCACGTTTCTTAGTATAACCTTAACACTGTGCCCTGATGATAACTATCATCACTTGCAATTCATGACGCTACGTCATCTCCTAGCCATTGGCCTGCGAAATCACGCATACATTGCAATAGAAGTTATTACTGATCTACATCACTTCACCCATAGGTTATTCACCCATGAATCTCAATCGATAAACATCCTCCTGATAGTTTATACATACTCGCAATCACTGTACACGCATCAAGACTAAGGCAAGCTCCCACCAATATGCTCGACTGGGACATTCCACAATGCACAGACATATGGAAATGCTTCCTATTCCGTCTCGAAACTCGAAAGTCATTTTACCTGGTATAACTCAACTCAGAGTCTCTGATAATACCATCAGCTCATACCAATCTCCCAAAGTTGAACATACTGATCCTGGAACTAAATCCCAACAGATTCTCAATAGTCAAATCGCTCCCTCGCCGAACGCATCAGTCTCAGCACTGAACGATCTAATTCGTCGATTCCCTAGTCAATCCTGGGAAACATTTGTGCTCGAAGTAACTTGCCACCCGACGCACATCCGAATATCGATTATTGCTAACGCGCAATATTCTTGACAAACAATCCGCACGGATATGGCTTGTTGACTGGAAAGAACAAAGTTGCTTCATCGCTATCTTGCGAAATCTTCAATTCCCACAACAATCTTGTTGGCTACTAAGTTGAAATTCTACTATCTCTGTCATTTCAGAGACATCGTTCATCACACGCTAGAAGACTAGTGACATATTCTGCTAGATCTCGAGGATCAGATCCTAGCTAATGTCACACAGATCAGACAACTGATGTTCCTTGCTAATGTCCATTAGCATTTCAAACTAATCGTCGGATCCAAACACAACGGTATACATAAATGCCCTCACTTAACCGAAATGTCCGATCAACAATCTTCACTATTGTTGTTCAATGGAAAACTCTCACATGAAACAACAACATGATCCTTTCCTGACCTATTTCTATCACTAAGCAATTGATTGGATTAATATCAGCTTCCTTCTTAACAAGAATGCATAATCCTTGGAAACTACCAACTCCTTTGCTTGTCTCCACTGTCAAGTTAGCACCTAACTTGATCATACAAGTCTACTTGCAATCGTTCGATAGATTCGTCTCTGGCAAACCTAGAGATCTTAAATCATCCGAATTGTCAAATGCTCTGAGATGGTATCCAGTACTCATCCCATAAGCACTACTCGAAAAATACTACTCCAAGTATTTCTTAATTGCTACATCCTGATCAACCTTGATTGGCTCAACCAATCGAATTCATCGATCTACTTAAGCTCGCATGTAACGCCCCATTTTTATCTTAAATGAGTTTATTTGAGTTAATCGGAGATTGCAGAGTTCGCGAGCCGACTTGATTTTGATCAGGGTCCTTTTTGCAAAAATTGGATTTTTCAGGGACTAAAACGCAATTAATGGATTTTATACATTATCTTGTCTAGTTTGACTTGGTCCATTCTCTCCCTCTCCTTCCCCTTGCACGCATCCTCCATTGAAGACGCCCCATTGAGCTTCCAAGCTTTCTGATTTCAGTCCGAGCTCGATCTGGCCGTTGGAATTTATTTCTGAAGGCAGATTAGTGATCACTGCAGTGAGAGCTCCGTTATACCGGAAGTATTTCTCCGATCAGATATGTTTTGTTTTTCGAAGGTTGTTAGAATCGATCTAGATTCTAGTATGTTGTTCTTGGCAAAGTTCTGATCGTATATGTCGGTTTTGAATTAGAGCGACGTTCGGATTTGTTGTGATTTTTGGAAGCCATTTTCGAAAGTTTGAGTTTTGAGATTTGTTGGGATTGCCTTGTTGTTGTTGTTTTAGCATTGTTATGAGATTATATCGGTATTGAACTGCTGTCTGCGTTTCCGGTTTGTTCAGTTTTTAGTCGTTATGCCATCGGTTTGAGTTTTGGGATTTCGAACCATTTTTGAGTTGTTGAACTTGGCTTGTAAGTTGATCATGGTTATTGATATTTGATTTGTATCTGAACAGATTCGTTTGGAGTTTGTCAAGCCCAGGGTTAACAGCATTTGTTCGTTTCAGAGATTTGGACGAAGAACGGTATAGATAATTACCTTGAGCCTTGTTGTTGTTTAGATTGGTTAGACTTTAATAAAATCTTTTGTTGTAGCTTCCCAGAAGTTGGAACTACTGCCTTGAAAGGTAAAAGTAGTCATCAATAGCGGGATAGCATACTCGGGACAGTTGATTCTCGAGTTTCCCTTAAAAGCACATACTTGCATCTACACTTGTTCTAGCATGAGGAACTTGTGTCTTGTTGAATTGCTTGAGCTTTTATTATATGGCTATGTTTTATATTCTGTTATGCATTCATCTTGAGCCAACTTTGATTTCAGCGGGCAGAATAGCCCTTTTTGTTTAGACGTTTGGGAACTATAATTGAGTGGCCTAGGTCGTAGTCATTTCGCCTAGTGCTAGCGTACTCATTATAGTTGCTCAAAGTCTAGAGGAGTGGGATACGTGGCACCACATCGATTGGGAGAGTCGGTGAGTGGTTACGTGATCTCATCCTCGGGATCCCAAAAGCACAGCAGAAATCCCTCATTTATCTGATTTGATATCCCGATTTAAAGACATGCATTTCATTACGTTGTTATTGATTTTGTTGTTGTTGTGAAAGCATGTTTGTTGTTGTATCACTTGTATGTTGCTTTTACTGGGATTATCATTCTCACCGGTTTTTTGGCTGTTGTTTTGTTTTGTATGTGTACTTGGCAACAGGTGGGGCAGGATCAAGTCAGAAGAGGCATGGTTAGCTTTGAGGGAATTATGTAGAAGTGAGACTCGGTTTAGAAGTCTTGTTAGCATGACAATCTAGTTTATGTTTTGAAGCATGTTAAGAACTGGAACTTGGATTGGAAGTGGTCTTGCTTGTGGTTAGAACTCTTGTATTCTGTATTCGGCTTGTAATAGCTAACATCGATGCGTGTTCTTCATTTTTATGTATTTAAATGCTATGTTGTTGGATATATATTAGTTGGATCATGTTAGAGTTCTTTTGGTTATGTTATTGCACTTTTGGAGGCTTGTTTTGAGCCAATTCAGCAGGCCATGCGCGCCCGCGCCTCAGGTGGCGCGCCCGCGCGAGGGCTTGGGCAGGACGCCATGCGCGCCCGCGCCTGAAGCAGCGCGGCCGCGCGTCCCCTTTTAAAAAAAAATGCTCTTGGCTTTTAATTGCTTACTTATTGAATTACTCCTTTAATTGTTGTTTAGAACCGAGGTCTCACATCGAACTTATCAGATCAAACCACCACTGATCATCCAACCTACATGGCTCGGTCAATAATCATGACTTGGCTGCCACAAAGAACCATTTCCAAACGGTGTCAGATCATAGTACATAAGTAGTTTACTTAGCACAATTCCTGCGCCTTTTCAGCACTACTATCTGCTGCTTCGTATTCTGAACTTAATCATCCTAACTCTGATAGAGTTTAGCCAATAACCACTAGTAGTCACTAGCACAGATCCCGTGCCACTTTAGCACTACTAATCGTTGTCTTGTTCACCCAAGTCAAACATCAAGATAAACTAAGCCCATTTTCATCCCATGGAAAATCCTACGCTCAACCTCTGAAAATATCAGGCAGTACTTAGTGCAATCACCGGACTCACTATCCTTGCCTCGTTCATTCAGAATGAACACCACGGCTCGTCAAGTCCAAGAAGAATAACTGAAGAATCCCAAAAATTTCCACAATCTTCGAACACTCTCCTGATCATATCCCTTGTTAAGATTGTGCAACAGTTCAAGACTAAGGTAGCTTACCTCAATAACCCACCTGGACAACCACCAAGGTTTCACGGTCATAGGCCATGCTTCCCTCACATCTTAAATAGTCGTATACAATCCTCAACATCTGATATAATCCCTCGCAGATGAAGTCATTCATCATGGAGTAGTCCTCACATTAAAGTCGAAGTCTTAAAACTGCATCTCATCCAAGTTCTTGGATAATTCTTATTACAGGAAAATTCTAACCACAATTCTGATGACAACTCTTAGTCATTGCTGGTAGAAATCCGTCCACCTACTAGATTCACACGTCTAGCAGTAACTTAAAGGTTAAAACCTATCTGCTCAGAGTATACACTTGTCAAGAAAATCCCTCCACGACTAGTTCCTACAGCAGAATACTCAAACTATATCTTTGGCACACCAGACGATATCGAACCATCGATATCAAACCTAATATCTTAATCCAAGGTCATACCTCGTCGTGACTGTCACCAAATCCCTAGACTGAGTAGCCTTCCTACCGCCAATCCTGAAGCACCAAGGCTCCCAGATAACCTCTGAAGTACAAGGACTCCCAGAGTAACACTGGCATAGGGTCGCGCCCCATCACGTCTGGTCATGGTCATAGTCAACAACTCTCGGCATATACTGGACCTGGTATTCCTGATAAAAACCCATCATCACAAGCCTCAACCTAACAAAGGTCAGACAGCCTGTTCTAAGGAAACAACCTAGAACAAAGCCCAAATGTTCTAAACCGAACAATACCCTTAATGACTCTAGATGAGTCCACTCATCGCTGGCACTAATATAGTCCACTGACTAACTAGGTCAATCATAGGAAAACGCCTAGACTAACCGCAAGTCAAACAGTCACAGTCGGCCCACTCAAATCTCATGAGCTGCAATAGTTGAACGCTAATCAACTAAAACAATGCCAATCCTAGCAAAATCACTTGCAATCATTCACGAAATTCTGGATAGGTAAAACATGTATCATTGTTTCCATTTATGTACAATTTCTCAATTACAATCCCATGTAATACATACAGTATTCAAAATACAATGAAATGTACAATCGAACTCGAAATGATACAACCAAAGTATGACGATTCATTACAACTGAAATACTATTTACAACTACAACGATACAGTATTTAAATCATCGTACTAGTCTTCATTTCTTGAGCATGAAGCTTCTAATCAACACACGCATCGATACAAGCATACTCCTGACCAAGTCTCTCTACATGTCCTCTTACGAAGAACTCTGGAGAAATGGCTCGTGATAGCTAACCAGCTATGCTCTGCGTCAGTGCATGTCAGTCGACCCCTTCTGCTCATGATCTACCATCAGCGTTCTTCTTGTATTCATATCATGATTTTGAACATGAAGTTTCCCGTGTGCCTACCAAACGTATCGATATCAGCATACCGGCAAAACCATGTTCTGCATGAGGTTAAAGACCTCACGCTCGAAACCTATCATGCTTTAGGCACTCGAGGCATTCTCTGGTGAAGGTCTATCTGACAATCTCTCGAACTACTAGTGGAGAATCTTCAGAGTAGTGTCATCATGGTATGGACGATACAGATGCAAGAATCAAGTGCGTCCCATCCAATGCTCTGCCACTGCCTCTGGCATCCGGTACTCGATCCAAAACTAGGATCCATCTGAGTAGAAATCTTGAAAACTCGGACACGGTCCATCACTCCTGTCCGCACTTGCTGGAATCCCATAAGCCAAATCTTCAGAAATCCTGCCGATGATGATAATCTCTGGGCAAACTAATTGCCGCATCATCACCTCTTCCAAGGTCTCATCCATCCTATAAGGATAACCCAAATTCTTATTACTATATCCCAAGTCTCTTGCATGCATATGCTCTGATACCAATAAATGTAGCGACCCTGCCCGGATCCTCTACCTAATCAGAGTTAAGAGAATAATTAAACATGCATTAAATAAATCGCTGCGGAAGACTTAAATAAATAGCCTGGACGTGAGCTCAAAGCTCAATACGAAAGCACTCGGTAAACCAATTCGATTTATACAACCAAATCGAATAAATAGCCTAAAGGCAAAACCTACAACCAATCCTGCTGTCTTCACTGGTCACTGGCTACTCCAAGCTCCTAGTGCTCAATCCTGCACTACACCTGCCCCGTCGAATGGGCTGTCCAAATACACAGAAAAGACTGGACGTGAGCTCAAAGCTCAATACGAAAGCACTGGGTAAAACATACAAATATGATGCATGCAAATGATAGGGTATCCATATCTGGGATAACTGTATATAACTGCTCAGTAAAGGCGCCTAGGACATGTGTGGTACAACCCGGGGAGCAAACCCTGCATACGCTGCTCATTCCTACAGGACGTGAACTGTGTCCCCAGATGCTAATCACCCATGACCCGTCAGTCACTAAGCACTAGACATCAACCGTCCAGACAGGGCTGAGCGGCCCTACGTGGCTCATCTCACAAGATGGATAGGCACAATATGATATGCACATGATGCATAATAAATGACATACAAAAATGCAACATATAAGCATGCAAAACCTGCTGGCAATCTCAGTCTGTACTTGCGTACCTTACTACAGGCAGTCCTAGCAGTCCCACTCTAGGTTCCCAGCTTATATTAGCTCTACAATGCAAATACCCATGCATCAATAATTAAGCTCTAAAAGCCTTAAGTAAGCTATTGCATACTCCTAAATAATTTAAGGAGACCATAGCTATACCTGCGTCCGTCGTCAGCCCGCTGATGACAATTGCCTCAAAACTTAGGCACATCTCCGCCTCGACGTCGGGATCGCTATGCCACTTCTGGATTTCCAATAGGATGCCTAGAACTCCCTAGATCTGAGTTAGAAGGCTTAGAAATCAGAGAGAAGAGAGGGAAAGGTGCACTTTGAAAATGAAATCTCGGCCCCCTATTTATAGACGGAGTTCGGAGCCTCCGAACCCAGTTCGGAACGTTCGAACACGATCGGAACCTTCGATCCCATCTTCGGAGCGTCCGATCGCCCAATATTACGTCAGCCATGACGTCACCTTGCTGACGTAAGCGATGACGTGTGCCCTGGTCCCGATCGGAACGTCCAATCTTACCGACGGAGCTTCCGATCCACTTCGGAGCCTCCGATCCTAAGTTCGGATCCTCCGATCCAGTTCGGAGCCTCCTGACTTGGTTCGGAGCTTCCGAACCCTCCGAACCTTCGGGACCTTCCCGGCTAGTTTGAGTGTCCTGAATCCATTTCTAGACTCCGTTAACCCATTTGGGATTTCCTTAATCATGCTTCACTTAATCTAAACATGATTACACAATTAATATACTCATTAATCGCTAATTCTAGATACGGGTCACTATACTTCTTGAGGCGAGGCGGAAGATTATTGGTTGGGTGAGGATGAGGAGCGAAGAGAAAGGAGGCGAAGTAGAATCGAATGAAGAAGCTCGGGCGAGGCGACAGATTATTGGTTGGGCTAGGGTTTGTGTAATTATATGTGTGTATGTATATATGTGTCTAAAAAAAATAAAAAAGGAAAGAAAAGAAAAGAAAAGACAAAGGATTAAGAGAGGGGTTGTCTTAAACTACAAATAGAAAAAGACAACGGTTAAAAATAAATGTTGTCGTAAAGCTTAAAAAACACACGCATATACAACGGTTTTAAAAACCGTTGTGGTAGAACTCCAAAAACCTGCTCATAGACAACGGTTTTTTAAAACCGTTGTCTTTGACACAAATAAGACAACGATTTTTAAACAACCGTTTTTTTTCATTTAAAAAGGGCCAACAACAACGGTTTTAGTAAAAACCGTTGTTAAATACCAAAAGACAACGGTTTTTCAAAAAAACTGTTGTGTTTCAGGTGTTGTTGATACCATGATTTGGTGTAGTTATTTTTCACGGAAGTGTCTTTGCTATTGTTATTTTCCTCTTTATTTTTTCGAGCATTTTACACTGAGGACAGTGTCGCATTCTAAGTGTGGGGGTAAGTCGTTCATTACACTATGTTTCACATCACTTAAAAAAATTTTCAAAATACAAAGAGATGAGCATTTGTGGTTTACATGACATACCAATTAGTTTGCTAGATTTTTGATTGCCTGAGAAATTGCTTTGTGCCTAGAACTGAATGAGATTAGCTGTAATTGCAAGGAGAGACTTTGATATGAACTAGTTTTGCATTGAATTTATGAGACACCCTTCATACACTTTTTTCAAACTTATGCAAGTTAATTGTGAATTGGTAAGAGGTGATCTCATGAAAAATTGGAGAGTTTTTGAAGCAGTTGTTATCCCTAGAACTTGTCTGATTAGTCCTCGAAGGGAAAATTTGAATGATTATGACTTAGGGATGATTTAGGCGATCTTTGGACCGTTTGAGCCTTTCGAGCCTACCTGATGCATCACTTTTGTCCCTAGTAACCCCATTGAGCTTGATTAAAATCGAATGGCGTGTGCCAATGGCACACAACTAGACCATATTCGTCATTTTTTTTGTCCTACATTGACCACCTGATTTTTTAGCCCATACACTAATTTTCCTACCTAAATGTTGAGAGAAACAAACCCTTTGGCACTTTTAAATATACAAAAACTCCAAGTATTCACAGAAAAACATTTGAAGGAGTTGGTGAATTATTTTTGAATGGAAGAAATGGTTGATTTGAAAAAAGAAAAAGAAAAAAGAGAAGGAGAAAAAGAAGAAGAAGAGAAGGAGTTGTATTGATTAATCAAAAGAAAGTGATGAAATTCAATAATAGATGGGGAATGGAGCTATTTAATTGCGCTAAATGACAAATTTGTTTGTTGTCTCTCATTTTTGCTTTCCTATCATTTATTGTAGCCGTGAACCGTGGCCTAACGTTATAAGCTTAATAGACCTATTGACCGGGTCATAATTGTTCCACATTTAGTAGAGAGAGATATGAAAGACAAGCATATGGGGCAAGAAAAAGAAAAAAAAAATTTATTGTTGAATAAACATGAGAGATCCTTGAACCGAATAACTTATGAGGAGTATAGGTTCTGACACTCACACTACACATGTCTCATTCTGTTGATCTTTTCTGGGTAGTGTTCGAGTTTTGAATTGCAACAAAAGCGAGGCTTGTGATTTTCGAAGTATGAGCTTTTGATTGGGTGTGACGAGATTTGGTAGATTGAAAGTTTTTGATTGTGCCACTCTCTGTTGTAAATCATTGATATTTCTCATCTTTAATTTCTTCTGATTTGTTCGAGGACGAACAAAAGCTAAGTGTGGGGGATTTGATAAGCACAAATTTTATAGCTTATTTGGCACTTTATTATGTCGTATTCGTGCTTATTTGGAATTTGTATTCCGAGTTTTGCGCTTAAATCATCATATTTTCTGTGTTTGTAGGTTTGACTAAGATTTTAGAAGAATTGAATATTGAAGAAAAAGTCAAACAGTGCGATGCCACGTTGGAACTTGGACGGAGAACACGGAAAAATCTTAAGTCGCCAAGAAAATTGAAGGAAGGAAATAGCACGGACCCTGTGCATACTTTGGAAGAGGGTCCGTGCATGTTCGAAGCAAAAGATATTTGAAGAAAAATAATGCACGGACCCCGTGTATCATCTGGAAAAGGTCCGTGTAACATCGACTTTGGAGAGGTTCATCACAGAAAAATGCACGGACCCCGTGCACCATCTGGAAGAGGGTTTGTGTAGCTTCGTAAAATGTTTGGGCTGGAGTTTTTAATGCATGGACCTAGGAACGGACCATAGCCGAGGTCCGTGTACATCGCAGATATGGAAAAAAATAATTCGTTCAAAATTTGGGAATTTTGGAACTCTGATTATTTTGGGCTACATTGGATATTATTTTGGACGAAAATAAGGGAGGTATAAAAGGGAATCAAGCCCTAATTGAAAAGAATTTTTTTGACTCTTAGACTTTTGCGAGATTTTTGGGATTTGACGGCTAAGAGCTTGGAAGAGAAGAAACGGGCAACGCAAGCAAGATTCGGCACTATTGCTGAGAATTTTCTATTCTTATTTTTCTGTTTTATTTATTATGAATTCAAATATGAAACTTTTGTTTGGTTTTATTATTATGGAGTAGTCGTCTTTTGACCGGGGCTACAATAGGGCCAGACTATCGATTCTTGTTCGTGGAAGGGATTGATTGATTTTTTATTTATGAAATATTTATTGATTAATGTCTGTGCATAATTCTTGCTTTTAATCTGGCCAATTAATTGCATGTCTGTTGTTCTTTCTGGACTTGAAAAAGAAAAGATTGAAATTTGCTTCAAAAATATTAATCAACACATGGTTAAACCGACTAGAAATAGTATTCGGTTTCAGTGTGCGATTTTAGGCGAAAGCTGAAATTCCATAACTCGTGAATGCGTTTTTTGTTTAATTAAATTTAATTAGAAATAATTGGAATGTTAAATGAAAATAGGGTTATTAATTCTAGAAATATATTAATAATTATTTTATGAAATTTCGTCGTGAATATGAATGATTCTTGTTTGATTAAATCCAATACGTGGCAATTAGCGATGTCTGGTACCGTTGTGTGTTCCTGGTCATTTTCTTGAAACTTGAATCAGTCTTAAATTTATTTTGCTCATTTAATTTAATTTAAATCTCTGCTTTAGAATAATTTATTTATTTTATTTAGTAGTTAATTCGTAAAAATCTCTCATTTTTATTAGCCTAGATTAATTTGAATAGTCTATATCTTAGTATTTAAACATTAGTCTCTGTGGGATCGACTTGGACTCTGTCCAACTATATTATAACTTGACCTAGTTCACTTGCTAGAATTTTTTCCAACCGAATTCGTCGGTCACCATGCTAGACCAAAATCCATAGCACAAGCTCGCAACATATCCTCAAGAGTGTGAATAGTTTGCTCTGACTGACCATCAGTCTCCGGATGATAAGCAGTACTCAAACTAAGTGTAGCACCCAATGCACGCTGGAAACTCCCCCATAATATAAAAATAAACCTAGGGTCTCGATCACTGACAATGCCCATAGTTACTCCATGAAATCTCGCAATCTCCTGAATGTACAAGCGAACCACCTCCTAATCGAAGGTGTAATCTCGGTTATACAGAATGAAATGTGGTGACTTGGTGAGTCGATCCACTACCACCCAGATAACATCACAATTCCTTGAGGATATCGGCAAATATGTCACAAAGTCCATCGTGATCAACTCCCATTTCCACTCAGGAATAGGCAAACTGTGAAGCAATCCTCCAGGTCTTCGATTCCGCTTTAACTTGTTGACACACCAGACACTTGGACACATACTGATGCACACTTCATTTCATTCATTTCTATCAAAACCGAGTATGCAAATCCTTGATAGAATTATATGATTTTCTCAATTTGATAGATTAAGTTGAGCACTAAGTTAGTACCAAAGATAACACTTAAGTATGCAGCGTCTGATACCACAGAGATTTTGGGATGAGATTTTATCAGTATTTAAGTTATGTTTGGTTCTATTAAAGAATTTGAATAAGTGGTTATGAGATCGTTTTGAGAAAGATTTTTCTTCAATCGAGTGTTATCTTGATAACACTCGAGTTGAAATATTGATCAGTACGATTATGTATTAGCTAGTGAAGTACAGTATATCCTTTTGGAATGAGATTGTATCACTATTTAAGTTCTAGTTTGGTTGTGATCTACTGTTTAATATTGGGAAATTGTTTATGAGCATTGACAATATAGGGATTTGCTAATGGATTAGCACGATCCTATAATATTTCAGTGATTGAAAGTTTTAGTTCAGTTAGTGTTCAATTGTTT